>NC_056686.1:106852559-106916356 GCF_018350215.1 Panthera leo | reverse complement strand
TTGTGCTGTCAGCCAAATCCTGACGTGGGGCTCGAACCCACAAACTGTGAGATCATGACCTGAGCTGAAGTTGGATGCCAATCAACTGAGCCGCCCAGGCACCCCAGAAAATGTTTTTTTTTTTCTTATTTATGTGTAGAAGTTGACATTGTTGGAGAAAAACATTTATTGAAAACTTGGAGAACTTGATAAAAATATAATTGGGGGCTTCATTGCGGGCCTGTTTTGATTGACAACATAACTTAAAATATTTTAAATTATAATTTCAATTCATTTAATAATTATAGATAATCAAGATTTGTATTACTGCTAGAGGAAGATTTTTTTTTTTTAACAACCAATTAATTTTTATTTTAAAATTCTGGCTAACCAAAACCTGTGAAACCTGAGTAAGCTTCTGGAATAAAAATCATTAATGGAAAATTCTTAATGTTCTAGACATCTTTTCCTTCCCTACTCAGCTTTTAAAATAATAAGCTTTTCCATTCTGGTAAAATATATATAACATAAAATTTTCCCTTTTAGAAAATGATGTTAAGTGTACGATTCAGTGGCATTAAGTACATTCGCAATATTATGCAAAATATTGCCACTATCCATTTCTAGATCTTTTACATCATCTCAAACAGAAACTCCTGTACCCATCACATAATAATTCCCCATTCCTCCCTCCCTCTAGCCTTTGGTAACCTCTACTCTGCTTCCTGTCTCTATGAATTGGACTCTTCTAGGTACCTCATATAAGTGGAACCATACAATATCCCTTTGTGTCTGACTTGTTTCACTTAGCATAATGTTTCCAGGGTTCATCCACGTAGCATGTATCAGGACTTCATTCCTTTTCATGGCTGAATAATATTCCATGGTATGGATATATCACATTTTGTTTATCCACTCATTTGTTGGTGAACACTTGTGTTGTTTCCACCATTTGGCTATTGTGAATAACATGCTATAAACATTGGTGTACAAATGTCTATTTCAGTCCTTGCTTTCATCTGGCTATATATCTAAAAGTATAATTGCCAGATCATATGGTAGTTCTGCTTAACTTTTTGAGGGACCACCAAACTGTTTCCCACAGTAGTTGCACTATTATACAGTTCTACCAGGAATGCAAAATGGATTTAATTCTCCACATCATCACCAACACTTGTTACTTTCTGTTTGTTTTATTTGGTTTGGTAATTGCCATCCTATTGAGTGTACATTGGTGTCTCACTGGGGTCCTTCTTTTTATTTATTTATTTATTTTTAATTTTTTTAAATTATTTTCTATATATGAAGTTTATTATCAAATTGGTTTCCATACAACACCCAGTGCTCATCCCAAAAGGTGCCCTCCTCAATACCCATCACCCACCCTCCCCGCCCTCCCACCCCCCATCAAACCTCAGTTTGTTCTCAGTTTCTAAGAGTCTCTTATGCTTTGGCTCTCTTCCACTGTAACCTCTTTTTTTTTTTTTCTTCCCCTCCCCCATGGGTTTCCGTTAAGTTTCTCAGGATCCACATAAGAGTGAAAACATATGGTATCTGTCTTTCTCTGTATGGCTTATTTCACTTAGCATCACACTCTCCAGTTCCATCCATGTTGCTACAAAGGGCCATATTTCATTCTTTCTCATTGCCACGTAGTACTCCATTGTGTATATAAACCACAATTTCTTTATCCATTCATCAGTTGATGGACATTTACGCTCTTTCCATCATTTGGCTATTGTTGAGAGTGCTGCTATAAACATTGGGGTACAAGTGCCCCTATGCATCAGTACTCCTGTATTCCTTGGGTAAATTCCTAGCAGTGCTATTGCTGGGTCATAGGGTAGGTCTATTTTTAATTTTTTGAGGAACCTCCACACTGTTTTCCAGAGTGGCTGCACCAGTTTGCATTCCCACCAACAGTGCAAGAGGGTTCCTGTTTCTCCACATCCTCTCCAGCATCTATAGTCTCCTGATTTGTTCATTTTGGCCACTCTGACTGGCATGAGGTGATATCTGAGTGTGGTTTTGATTTGTATTTCCCTGATGAGGAGCGACGTTGAGCATCTTTTCATGTGCCTGTTGGCCATCTGGATGTCTTCTTTAGAGAAGTGTCTATTCATGTTTTCTGCCCATTTCTTCACTGGGTTATTTGTCTTTCGGGTGTGGAGTTTGGTGAGCCCTTTATAGATTTTGGATACTAGCCCTTTGTCCGATATGTCAGTTGCAAATATCTTTTCCCATTCCATTGGTTGCCTTTTAGTTTTGTTGGTTGTTTCCTTTGCTGTGCAGAAGCTTTTTATCTTCATAAGGTCCCAGTAGTTCATTTTTGCTTTTAATTCCCTTGCCTTTGGGGATGTGTCAAGTAAGAGATTGCTACGGCTGAGGTCAGAGAGGTCTTTTCCTGCTTTCTCCTCTAGGATTTTGATGGTTTCCTGTCTCACACTCAGGTCCTTTATCCATTTTGAGTTTATTTTTGTGAATGGTGTGAGAAAGTGGTCTAGTTTCAATCTTCTGCATGTTGCTGTCCAGTTCTCCCAGCACCCTTTGTTAAAGAGACTGTCTTTTTTCCATTGGATGTTCTTTCCTGCTTTGTCAAAGATGAGTTGGCCATACGTTTGTGGGTCTCGTTCTGGGGTTTCTATTCTATTCCATTGGTCTATGTGTCTGTTTTTGTGCCAATACCATGCTGTCTTGATGATCACAGCTTTGTGGTAGAGGCTAAAGTCTGGGATTGTGATGCCTCCTGCTTTGGTCTTCTTCTTCAAAATTACTTTGGCTATTCGGGGCCTTTTGTGGTTCCATATGAATTTTAGGATTGCTTGTTCTAGTTTCAAGAAGAATGCTGGTGCAATTTTGATTGGGATTGCATTGAATGTGTAGATAGCTTTGGGTAGTATTGACATTTTGACAATATTTATTCTTCCGATCCATGAGCACGGAATGTTTTTCCATTTCTTTATGTCTTCTTCAGTTTCCTTCATAAGCTTTCTATAGTTTTCAGCATACAGATCTTTTACATCTTTGGTTAGATTTATTCCTAGGTATGTTATGCTTCTTGGTGCAATTGTGAATGGGATCAGTTTCTTTATTTGTCTTTCTGTTGCTTCTTTATTAGTATATAAGAATGCAACTGATTTCTGTACATTGATTTTGTATCCTGCAACTTTGCTGAATTCATGTATCAGTTCTAGCAGACTTCTGGTGGAGTCTATCGGATTTTCCATGTATAGTATCATGTCATCTGCAAAAAGCGAAAGCTTGACTTCATCTTTGCCAATTTTGATGCCTTTGATTTCCTTTTGTTGTCTGATTGCTGATGCTAGAACTTCCAACACTATGTTAAACAACAGCGGTGAGAGTGGACATCCCTGTCGTGTTCCTGATCTCAGGGAAATAGCTCTCAGTTTTTCCCCGTTTTGGATGATGTTAGCTGTGGGCTTTTCATAAATGGCTTTTATGATCTTTAAGTATGTTCCTTCTATCCCGACTTTCTCGAGGGTTTTTATTAAGAAAGTGTGCTCGATTTTGTAAAATGCCTTTTCTGCATCGATTGACAGGATCATATGGTTCTTATCTTTTCTTTTATTAATGTGATGTATCACACTGATGATTTGCGAATGTTGAACCAGCCCTGCATCCCAGGAATGAATCCCACTTGATCATGGTGAATAATTCTTTTTGTATGCTGTTGAATTCGATTTGCTAGTATCTTATTGAGAATTTTTGCATCCATATTCATCAGGGATATTGGCCTGTAGTTCTCTTTTTTTACTGGGTCTCTGTCTGGTTTAGGAATCAAAGTAATACTGGCTTCATAGAATGAGTCTGGAAGTTTTCCTTCCCTTTCTATTTTTTTGGAATAGCTTGAGAAGGATCGGTATTATCTCTGCTTTAAACGTCTGGTAGAACTCCCCTGGGAAGGCATCTGGTCCTGGACTCTTATTTGTTGGGAGATTTTTGATGACTGATTCAATTTCTTCACTGGTTATGGGTCTGTTCAAGCTTTCTATTTCCTCCTGATTGAGTTTTGGAAGAGTGTGGGTGTTTAGGAATTTGTCCATTTCTTCCAGGTTGCCCAGTTTGTTGGCATATAGTTTTTCCTAGTATTCCCTGATAATTGCTTGTATCTCTGAGGGATTGGTTGTAATCATTCCATTTTCATTCATGATTTTATCTGTTTGGGTCTTCTCCCTTTTCTTTTTAAGAAGCCTGGCTAGAGGTTTGTCAATTTTGTTTATTTTTTCAAAAAACCAACTCTTGGTTTCGTTGATCTGCTCTACAGTTTTTTTAGATTCTATATTGTTTATTTCTGCTCTGATCTTTATTATTTCTCTTCTTCTGCTGGGTTTAGGCTGCCTTTGCTGTTCTGCTTCTATTTCCTTTAGGTGTGCTGTTAGATTTTGTATTTGGGATTTTTCTTGTTTCTTGAGATAGGCCTGGATTGCAATGTATTTTCCTCTCAGGACTGCCTTTGCTGCATCCCAAAGCGTTTGGATTGTTGTATTTTCATTTTCATTTGTTTCCATATATTTTTTTAATTTCTTCTCTAATTGCCTGGTCGACCCATTCATTCGTTAGTAGGGTGTT
Source organism: Panthera leo (assembly GCF_018350215.1). Classification (NCBI taxonomy): domain Eukaryota; kingdom Metazoa; phylum Chordata; class Mammalia; order Carnivora; family Felidae; genus Panthera; species Panthera leo. The sequence goes on along the minus strand of NC_056686.1, from coordinate 106,911,787 downwards.
CTTTAACCTCCATGCTTTGGGAGGTTTTCCAGACTTTTTCCTGTGGTTGATTTCAAGCTTCATAGCATTGTGGTCTGAAAGTATGCATGGTATGATTTCAATTCTTGTATACTTATGAAGGGCTGTTTTGTGACCCAGTATGTGATCTATCTTGGAGAATGTTCCATGTGCACTCGAGAAGAAAGTATATTCTGTTGCTTTGGGATGCAGAGTTCTAAATATATCTGTCAAGTCCATCTGATCCAATGTATCATTCAGGGCCCTTGTTTCTTTATTGACCATGTGTCTAGATGATCTATCCATTTCTGTAAGTGGAGTGTTAAAGTCCCCTGCAATTACCACATTCTTATCAGTAATGTTGCTTAAGTTTGTGAGTAATTGTTTTATATATTTGGGGGCTCCTGTATTCGGCACATAGACATTTATAATTGTTAGCTCTTCCTGATGGATAGACCCTGTGATTATTATATAATGACCTTCTTCATCTCTTGTTACAGCCTTTAATTTAAAGTCTAGTTTGTCTGATATAGGTATGGCTACTCCAGCTTTCTTTTGACTTCCAGTGGCATGATTAATAGTTCTCCATCCCCTCACTCTCAATCTGAAGGTGTCCTCAAGGTCTAAAATGAGTCTCTTGTAGACAGCAAATAGATGGGTCTTGTTTTTTTGTCCATTCTGATACCCTATGTCTTTTGGTTGGAGCATTTAGTCCATTTACATTCAGTGTTATAGAAAGATATGGGTTTAGAGTCATTGTGATGTCTGTAGGTTTCATGCTTGTAGCGATGTCTCTGGTACTTTGTCTCACAGGATCCCCCTTAGGATGTCTTGTAGGGCTGGTTTAGTGGTGACGAATTCCTTCAGTTTTTGTGTGTTTGGGAAGACCTTTATCTCTCCTTCTATTCTAAATGACAGACTTGCTGGATAAAGGATTCTCGGCTGCATATTTTTTTCTGGTCATCACATGGAAGATCTCCTGCCATTCCTTTCTGGCCTGCCAAGTTACAGTAGAGAGATCAGTCAGGAGTCTTATAGGTCTCCCTTTATATGTGAGGGCACATTTATCCCTTGCTGCTTTCAGAATTTTCTCTTTATCCTTGTATTTTGCCAGTTTCACTATGATATGTCGTGCAGAAGATCGATTCAAGTTCTGTCTGAAGGGAGTTCTCTGTGCCTCTTGGATTTCAATGCCTTTTTCCTTCCCCAGATCCGGGAAGTTCTCAGCTATTATTTCTTCAAGTACACCTTCAGCACCTTTCCCTCTCTCTTCCTCCTCTGGAATACCAATATGCGTATATTATTTCTCTTTAGTGCATCACTTAGTTCTCTAATTTTCCCCTCATACTCCTGGATTATTTTATCTCTCTTTTTCTCAGCTTCTTCTTTTTCTGTAATTTTATCATCTAGTTCACCTATTCTCTCCTCTGCCTCTTCAATCCGAGCCGTAGTTGTCTCCATTTTCTTTTGCAGTTCATTGATCGCATTTTTTAGCTCCTCCTGGCTGTTCCTTAGTCCCTTGATCTCTGTAGCAAGAGACTCTCTGCTGTCCTTTATACTGTTTTCAGGCCGAGCGATTAATTTTATGACTATTATTCTAAATTCACTTTCTGTTATATTGTTTAAATCATTTTTGATCAGTTCGTTAGCTGTTGTTATTTCCTGGACATTTTTCTAAGGGGAATTCTTCCGTTTCGTCATTTTGGATAGTCCCTGGAGTGGTGCGGCACTGCGTGGCACTTCCCCTGTGCTGTCGTGAATAACTTGCGTTGGTGGGTGGGGCCGCAGTCAGACCTGATGTCTGCCCCCAGCCCACTGCTGGGGCCACAGTCAGACTGGTGTGTGCCTTCTCTTCCCCTCTCCTAGGGGCCGGTGGGATTCACTGTGGGGTGGCGTGGCCCGTCTGGGCTACTTGCACACTGCCAGGCTTGTTGTGCTGGGGATCTGGCGTATTAGCTGGGGCGGATCGGCCAGGTGCACAGGGGTGGGAGGAGCAGGCTCAGCTCGCTTTTCCTTCGGAGATCCGCTTCGGAGGGGCCCTGCAGCACCAGGCGGGGAGTCAGACCCGCTGGAGGGACAGATCTGCAGAAGCACAGCGTTGGGTGTTTGTGCGGTGCAAGCAAGTTCCCTGGCAGGAACTGGTTCCCTTTGGGATTTTGGCTGGGGGATGGGCGAGGGAGATGGCGCTGGCGAGCGCCTTTGTTCCCCGCCAAGCTGAGCTCTGTCGTCCGGGGCTCAACAACTCTCCCTCCCGTTGTCCTCCAGCCCTCCCTTTCTCCGAGCAGAGCTGTTAGCTTACACCCTTCCAGATGTCAAGTCCCACTTGCTGTCAGAATGTAAGGGTTAAATTGTAGTGTAGGGCTAATGCTTAGCTTGAAAAATAACAGCTTTGTGTTGACATTGAAGGTTAAGAGATAACAGCCTTGCTTTACTCTTATAAATTACGCCTCATACTCTTGTAAATTAGGCTTCACCAATTAAGGAAGCAAAAGTTCAAAGAAAAGAGCATCAGAGGCAGGGTCAAGGAGATCCACTGGTTGCAACTTAGAGGCAGAAAGTCTAAAGTAAACACCTCATTAGGCAACTGTTTCTAACTCATCTGGAAATTGTTTCTTTGTTCTGTTCCCAGGTGATGATAAAACGATGTGATCGGTTATAAAAACTCTGTACCCCGGCTGTTCGGGGCCGCACTCTTATCAAGAGTGTTGGTCCCGATCGGTCGGCCTTGCCTCTCATTGTAATAAACTTTGTTGTGACTGTCACTGGTGCCTGTAGCATTCTGTTTCAGGAGTCGTGTGGATGCAACAAGAACACACTCCGTCTGGCCCCTCCACTTTTGCCAGCCAGACTCGGGGGGCTCTGCTTGGCCAGAGGGCCGCCCCTCTGCCCCGGCTCCCTCCCGCCAGTCCGTGGAGCGCACATCGCCTCTCCGCCCTTCCTACCGGCTTCCGTGGGCCTCTAGTCTGTGCTTGGCTCCGGAGACTCCGTTCTGCTAGTCTTCTGGCGGTTTTCTGGGTTATTTAGGCAGGTGCAGGTGGAATCTAAGTGATCAGCAGGACGCGCGGTGAGCCCAGCGTCCTCCTACGCCGCCATCTTCCCAGGATTCCTCACTGGGGTCTTGAGTGGCATTTCTCTGATGATTAGTGATGATGAACATTTTTTCATGTGTTTATTGGCCATTTGTACATCTTCTTTGGAGACATACCTGTTTAAGCCCTTTGCTTATTTATTAATTGGGTGTTTGGTTTGTTTTAGAAGTTTTTATATATTCTGGATATTAATCTCTTATAGCATATGTTTCGCAAATATTTTCTCTCATTCCGTGGGTTGTTTTTTCACTTCCTCTGCAGTGTCCTTTGACGCATAAAAGTTTTTCATTTCAATGAAGTTCAAGGTATCTATTTTTTCTTTTGTTGCCTGTGTATTTAGCATTGTATCCAAATAATCATTGCCAAACCCAGTGTCATGAAGCTTTCCCCCTGTGCTTTCTTCTAAGAGATTTATAGTTGTATCTCTTCCATTTAGGTCTCTGCGTTTTGAGTTAATTTCCATATAGGATGTGGGGCACTTCATTCTGTTGCATGTGGGTGTCCCCCTCTTCCAGCACCATTGTTGAGAACACCATCAGTTTCCCTACTGAACGGTCTTGACAGCTTTGTCAAAACCAATTGACTATATACGATATTTAGCTCTAGAAAATCTTGAGTTTTGGTAGGTCAGAGTTTTCTAAGAGTTTTATACGTCATTTAACTTTCTCAAACTTATCCTCTTAAAATTCTGCCAGCTCTTTCTGTCCAGGCAACCGTCACCTCCTCCTCCTCCCCGTCCATCATGCTGACGTTCACACAGCTTTATCTCTGAGTTTTCACAGTGTTTACCCAGATTTCCTGGTGCTCTTTTATCACCTTTGTGGAGGGATCCAACAACCCATGTACTTGGAGAGACTTTTGTGAGAGGTGTCTGACTTATTCCACTGCACTTTTTTTCTCATCAGTTGCAGGAAGGTATTATTACTTTTATATTTTTTCATTTTTTTTTTTTTTTTGAGAGAGAGAGAGAGAGAGAGAGAGCACACAAGTGGGGGCAGGGCAGAGAGAAGGAGAGACAGAATCCCAAGCAGGCTCTGTGCCATCGGCACAGGGCCCAATGAGGGGCTTGAACTCATCATGAACCATGAGATCACGATCTGAGCCAAGATCAAGAGTCAGATGCTTAACTGACTGGACCACCCAGGCACCTCCAGGGGAGGATATTGTTATTATTGCCAGGTTCTATTATCCTTGTTATCTCTCTCACTACCATTCACTTTTTCCTGGTTAACCGTAGACTGGACCATTTTAGCATTTCTTTTTATCTGACTCTTGGATATTGGGCAGACTCCTCCCTTATATTTTAAATAAGTGAGTATGATTCCCCACGTTTAGTTGAACTGTGGCTCTTGTGTGTATGTCAATTCTGGAATGAGAATCTCACTGGGATTTTTCTTCAGGATAGATTATAATTGGAATGCAATCAAATGTGGGGGAGTAACAATAAAACAACAGCCTCAGATTTGGTGCCAGGCCAGAAATGCTGGTGCAGAACCTCAGATGCAGAAAAGGAAAAGAGTATTTTCTCCCTGAGCAATGGAGAGACATGTTTTTTTGTCACTTTTTTTACAGTAACATTTTAAGATACTTTATTCAGTAAAAGTCTTTGGAGAATCTTTTGAAAAGAAAAACAAAAAAGTAAAACTCCTCTGTAATTACTCTATCCAGAGGTAATATTGCTCTTAACAAATGGTTATGTGTGTGTTCTATCTTTTCTTGAATATATATGAAAATCTCATTATGCTCTACATATGTCTTTTAAAATTGTGATTTGAATGCTTTGATAATATTAAATCAACTTAAAAAACATCCTCCAAACATCCTCCCCGCCCAAGTTTTTATTTAATATACAGTGTAATGTACAGTTAGCTAATATATAGCATGATATTTCAGGTGTACAATTTAGCGATTCATCACTTACATATAACACCCAGTGCTCATCACAACAAGTGCCCTCCTTAATGTCCATCACCTATGTAGCCCATCCTCCGTCCCAACTTCCCTCTGGTAACCCTAAGTTTATTTTCTGTAGTTAAAAGTCTATTTCCTGGTTTGCCTCTCTTTTTTCCAATGTTCATCCGTTTTGTTTATTAAATTCCAAATATGAGTGAAATCATATGGTATTCGTGTTTCTCTGACTGACTTATTTTGCTTAGCATAATACACTCTAGCTCCAACTGTGTTGTTGCCAGCAATTGCACTACTAAGTGTTGACCCAAAGGATACAAAACTACTGATTCAAAGGGGTTCATGCACCCTGATGTTGGTAGCAGCATTATCAGCAATAGCAAAATTTTAGACAGATCCCAATGTCCATTGGCTGTTGAATGGATAAAGATGTGGTATAGATATACAATGGAATATTACTCAGCTATCAAAATGAATGAAATCTTGCCATTTGCAAAAACATCCTTTTAAATTATCTTAAGAATTCCACCATATGAATCTACTCTAATTTATCCGATTCAGCAAAGTTATGGAAGAATGATGTAGACTGAACCTTTCACTCAGAAATAAAGACCAAAGGCAGAAATTCAAGGGGATTTGCAATTATCATGTATCTAAGTATATCAGGAATATTTTACCATAATTCTTATTTATTTGTCTTTATTTCTTCATTAATTTGTTGTAGAATCTTGATTTGCAGGGACTATTTTGTTCAATGCTGTATAACATATAGTAGCAAAATGTGAAATGAAACATTGAATCAAGATCTGGGCAAAATTTTGTTCTTTCCTGTTATTTGTCCCATAATGATGGTACATGGTAAAATCCTTAACAAATTAGGGAGTGGAAATCCTAGGACTGAACCCTGGGGCTATCTGACTTTTAAAGTCCATAAAACCAAGCTCTTTAGGTATGTAGATAGATGATAGATAGACAGATAGATAGATGATAAATAGATAATAGATAGATGATAGCTAGATGATAGCTAGCTAGCTAGATACAAATGATAGATGATAGCTAGCTAGCTAGATGATAAATAGATAGATAGATAGAGAGAGAGATGATATAAATTATAGATATAGAGTTAGAGATAAATATAGATATAGTTGACAGAGATAGAGATAGGACATGAGGGGTATGTTTGTGTGTGTGTGTGTGTGTGTGTGTGTGTGTGTGTGTGTGTGAAGTATTCTTGGTTCCATGTCTCAGGTCACAGATGTCCACACGGGAGGAATTTTGATTGTTATGTGCCATTCTTCATCTTACGACAACTCTTTATGTAGTTGTGATCTTGAGGTGGTCTGAGAGTTCAGGTTTACTATTGCAGTCTATAAAGTGACTTCTGCCTGACACGTTGGGGGTACTGGAGCTGCTATGACTTAGCTACCTGCATTAGCATGGTTTGCAACCTTTATGAGAGGGGTGTCCTCAGAGAGTCTCAAAATGTGACCAAAACTGGGGTTTCTGACATTGCAATCCCATTTGAGCAGGTAATTATCAAATTTTGGATGACAGAAATCAGACATTTCTCTAATGATTTATGTTTTAGATGTGATGTGAGGCCATGGGAGTAGTAAGTGATTTACTGAGTAAAGTCTCTTCTCTTTGCCCTCTGAAATAGTCTGTATGAACCTTTTGGTGATGACACTGTTTGCAGACACTTGGCCTCAAGGTGCTGTCATGCTGGTGCCATCCCTGTGTAGTCACAGACAGTGGGGGTGTTGGCCAAAAGTTCTTCCTGACCAGCAAGAGTGATGACAGTTCTGGAAACTGAAACTTTGTAACCAAATGGATGTGATGTTGGGTTGACCCAGCGCTCCTTTATCCACCATAGCATAGCCAGGGACTGGCTCAGAGGTTTCAGTGTCTCCTCTTCCTCTTCCATTTCCTCCTTCTTCTCCTCCTCTTCCTCCATTTCCAATTATAACCCACATTCTTGGAAAGCTTCCTGGTTATTTGGCTAGGACAAAGAAGCTCTAGCAACATCACTTTAAATGTTTACTGCATATAACATTTAGTCAGCCCCACCAATTGCAAAAAGAGGTAAAAAAAGATATGAAAGGACTATTCATATAAATAATCATCATCATGATAATCACTAAATGCATTGATGTGTCTGGAGTAACTGATATGTACCAGATTGCACAGATAAGAGATACATGCAGGAGAAGGAGAAGATAATGTGGCAGGTTGAGGGGTAGGGGCTTAAGGAAAAGACAGAATAAACATGCAGATACATTTTTTAAATTATTGTCTTTCAAAGACCTGTAATTTGTTTGGAAAGAGAGTGGGAGAAAAATATATGGGGTTAGCCTAAGTGTCTATTTCCTCTGGATTTCAGACTTCTAGGGCTGTGATTCCTTTTTCTCTCCCCAAAATCTACTCTAAATCATTTAAATGCAATGTTGTGAATCTAAAATGGTATCTTATATTTATTTTGGGTTTTCTGAAATTGAAACCTGGTATTTACTTATGGAACGAAAAGGGTTTATTTCCTGATGAAGAAGTTTAGAGGCCATACCTGCAGTCCAAGGGGGGTTAGGGTCAGATGAGATGGGGACATCCAAGTCCCATGAACAAATGTGTTCCCGCAGTCTACAGTAACATAAAGCCAGTGTTGTAACTTCATTCCTAAACGAGATGGGGCCCCTTCACCAGCCATGGCCCAAAAAGAAAAGCTTCAGTGCCCAAGGAGACAGAAACAAAACAAAACAAAACAAAACCTAAACCATGAAACAAAACAAAACAAAACAAAACCTAAACCATGGTTTCACCACCATGTTCACTGCAGCATTATTTACAATAACCAAGACATGGAAAAAAGAAAATGTTATATATATATATATATATATATATATATATATATATATAATATAGCCCTAAAAAGAGGGAAATCCTGCTATTTGTGACAACATAGGTGGACCTTGAAGGCATTATGTTTGTGGAATAAGTCAGACAATGAAAGACAAATACCATAGGATCTCAGTTATATGTAGAATCTAAAACAAAAACAAAAGGAAAAAAAACCATCAGGAGTATAGATATAGAAAACAGATTTGTGGTTGCTAAAGGTGAGGTGTGAGGAGTGGATAAGATGGGTAAAGGGGGTCTAAAGGTACAAGCTTTCTGTTTTAAACTAAATAAGTAATGGAAATGTAGTGCACAGCATGGTGAATGCAGTTAATAATACTGTACTACAAACCATATGAGACTCTTAATGATAGAAAGCAAACTGAAGGTTGATGAAAGGGAGGTGGCTGGGGGGATGGGCTACATGGATGATGGGCACTAAGGAGGCACTTGTGATGAGCACTGGGTGTTTTATGTAAGTGATGAATCACTAAATTCTACTCCTGAAACCAGTATTATGCTATATGTTAACTAACTAGAATTTAAATAAAAACCTGAAACAAACAAACAAAAATAATACTGTTCTACATCTTTGAAAGTTGCTAAGAGAGTAGATCTCACAAGTTCTCATCACAAGAAAAAAAATTGTGGCTATGTATGGTGACGAATGTCAACAAGACATATTGTGGTGATTCCTTTGCAATGCATACAAATATCAAATAATTATGCTGTACACCTGAAACTAATATGTTATATGCCAATTTACACCTCAATTTAAAAAAAGAAACTAGTAGTTGCTTTTAGAACATTTTCATTGTGGGCTGGTAACCATGTTCAAAAGGCTTTTCATAAATTAATGCATCTTCGTGAGGTCATCTCTCATTTATGGGACAGCAGGCCTCAGAACAGGGAGTGTGTGTTCCCGAGGAGACATTAGCTAGTATGTAATGTTCTTCCCTGATGGTATTTGCTGGCCTAGATGCTGAAGGAGGGTCCAGGATTGAGGAAAACTCCATTTGGAGCCAATGGAAAGATAAAAGCAGAGAGCACATTTCCTAGGAGTTCAGTTGCCATCTCTGGGTAGATCCCAGAACAGTGTACCCTGTAGCTTGTGTATTTGTCTGTGTTCCCCATTAACTTACAAACAAGGCACGGGCCTCATCTTGTTCTCTATTGTGGGGAACATCACTGGAAACCATATGGGTATGTATCAATAAATGTTGAATAAATGCTTGCGATTTTTGTTTACTTCACTCCATTTCTGTTAAGTGGTGACTAGGAGTACATTTATGAAAAATAAAAGGGCTCAAGTGTGTATCCTTGTGGACAGCAAGGAGGAAAAATGCTAAGGAAACTAGATCCCACTCTGAAATCTCTCCTTGGAGAGAAACATCTCTGGGAATGGGGTGGAGAAGACAGCTTCAAAGTGGCAGGAAATATTGGTCATATCTTTGGTTCTATGGAATGGAAGAAAGAGAAGGAGAGAACTTCAGGCATGAACAGGGTCAAGAGATGCTATCAGCCTGCATCCCAAGAAGCAGGTGTCATTCTCCCTTGTTTATAGGGGAAGACTGCCTGTGGTCACTTGGTTTGTCACAGATAGAACTGGGACAAGACCTCCTTTCACCTCACCTTCTGTATTAGGGCTCTCCAAAGACACAGAACTAATAAGATATATGATCTCTCTATCTATCTCACATCTATAGCTTTACTTTTCTATATATTTGTATCTGTGTCTATCATTGCTCTCTCTCATATCTAGATCTACCTTTATCTATTTGTCTATCTATAGAGAAAGAGAGAGAGAAATTTATTATAAGAATTAGCTCATGTGATTATGAAAGCTAACAAGTCCAAGCTCTGCAGAGGCAATGTTTCATTGGGCAGGAGAATTCAGGGGGATTATCTCTTACTTGGGGGAGGGTCAGCCTTTTGTTCTCTTCAGACCTTCAACGGATTGGATGAGACCCCTACACACATTACAGAAGGTAATCTGCTTTACTCAGCCTACTGATTTAAATGTTAATCACATCCAAAACCACCCTCTCAGAAACATTCAGAATAATGTTTGACCTGGTGGCCAGTCAAGTTGACACAAACCAACCACCTTCTTTCTACCACAATGACAAATTGTATGAAGAAAGCAGAGGTGGAGATAGATATATTTGACATCTATTCCACTGTGATCAATATGGAAAAAATCTTTAAAAATAAGTAAAAATTATTATGTAATCATTATTAATGATTAAGAAGTTGTAAGCAGGGCACCTGGGTGGCTCAGTTAATTGTTTGACTTTGGCTCAGGTCATGATCTGTGGTCCATGAGTTCGAGCCCAGTGTTGGGGTGTGTACTGACAGCTCAGAGCCTGGAGTCTGCTTCAGATTCTGCACCTCTGTCTCTCTGTCCCTTCTCCACTTGTGCTCTGTCTCCCTCTCAAAATAAATAAACATTTTTTAAAAAATTAAAAAAAAGAAGTTGTAAGCAAATGGCAATTAACTTCAGTGACTGAATTATTAATAAAGTTATTTAAGTTGTGTCTTGAATTTACCAATAGATTCTATGTCAAATAAAATGTGTTTAAACAATTATTTTTTTCTCAATGTTCATTTGTTTTTGAGAAATAGAGAGAGAGAGAGAACAAGCAGGGGAGGAGGGGCAGAGAGAGAGAGAGAGAGAGAGAGAGAGAGACAGAATCTGAAGCAGGCTTCAGGCTTTGAGCTGTCAGCACAGAGCCCATTGAGGGGTTCAAACCCACGAACCGTGAGATCATGACCTGAGCAGAAGTCGGACGCTTAACCAACTAAGCCACCCAGGTGTCCCTTAAATAATTATTAAGTATAAAATATGTACATATAAAATTGGTTGTTTGGATGGCATTGCTTATTAGATTGGGTTTCCCAGTGATTTCAAAGGGGCAGGAAGCCAGAAGATTTCTTTTTTTTTTTTTTTCAGAAGATTTTTAACAATCCTCTAAATTATCCTCAGTAGTTGAAGAAATAGAAAGAGTTAGGAGATATTATGTAGGAGCAGCAGGTTGTATGTCATGCTGGGGAGTCATGAGCAAAAGTTTACTTTCTGTTGTAATTCTAGGCCTTGAGCTGCCAGAAGATGTGAATTACAACAGGTGATACTGTGATCCTAGTGGATTCCATCTGATCCAAGATGGTACAGATTTCTAAAGGCGACAGGAATCAGTTTGATGTCCTCTATTGGAACAAATAAAGCAATGAAACTAGGAGTCTGCAGGTCAATATTTTCCTGAATGTTTCTAAGTATCATGAGGGGAAGACCAATGAGATGGTCTGCAACCTCACCTCAGTCCATGTTAGAAAAAAGAAAAGAATACTTAGATTAGCAAGCTATAGCATCAAAAGGAAATTTATTAAAAGAAGCATTTGGGACAAAGAATGCTGGTGTCATCAGGTAGCAAGGCTCTTTTCAACCCAGCATGTACAACAGAATACCAGCCAGCGAAAGTGGAACACGGTAGGCAGTATTATGATTCAGGAAACACGAAAGATAAAAGAGAGAATCATCTTTCCCAATCAAAAAGAGCCTTTGACCACCATTTAGAGAATCCCTGAAATTCCTCTGCTATAGCAAGTCACTTAAACTAAGAGCTTAGGGTTTCTATGTCATGAACACGTAACCCAGTGAAGAAATCTTAGAGCAGGATATTTCCTATTTGCAGAGTCCCTGTCAAGCAAGTTATGGGTGGATTTGCATTTTAGTTGGGAAATTATTGGACCAGGCCAGTTTTAGGCAATCCCACTTCCTCCTGGGTGGGGCAGCAAGCCCTATAAAGAGATCCCCTGCCATGAGACTACTACCATCCTTCTGGTACTCGAGTCCTGATCTATTTCGGAGAGGTTGGTGAGTCTGATTTCTTGAGTTCTGTTTTTTGGTGCTCTCAAATGTTGAATTTAATCTGTGGCCAGCAAGTTCAGTTGCTCCAAAGTTAGGATCATTGGTTCAACGCTCCGTAGGTGATGGAAACTTGGTATCTGGGCACAATGATATACTGTTTTCATTTGTTTTTTCGGTAGATAGTTTGACATCCCCTATGGAAAAAGAAATTAATAGTAAAGCTTTGATAAGAGGAAAAAAGAACAAAGTACTTTTCTCTTTTCTATATATTTTTGGTGTCCCTCCTACTGTGATTTCAAAGATTTATGTCTTAGAAGGTATGAAGCCATTGTATTCTTATTGAGTGGCCCTTTGTTCTGTACCTATGCCAGTTCATTGGGACCTCACAAGAGATAATGATGGTGGAGATTGTTTGTGAGGCTGCCCAGGATTTCAGAACGTGTGACTGCCTTTCTCAAAGATGTTTCTGTCATGCAAATAACATTACTTAGTTCTTTCAAACAGAGATATTTTCTTTGGAAAAATGATATGAGAAAATAGAGCACTTTCTGTGGGCTGATGAAGCAATTTGCTAAAGAGGAAGAGAGAAGCCAGAAAGTCATAAAAAGGGAGTTACAAGGTTAAAGGATATTCTTAGAGATTGGAGAGAGAATATGTCAAAGTTTTACATAAGCTTTGCTTTCTCGCTCTGGGAAAGTCCCTTCTTTTGAACACTGTCACATGTTTTCTTTCAGATTCTAAAATCCCAGAAAGATGTCTTATCAACAGCAGCAGTGCAAGCAACCATGCCAGCCACCTCCCATGTGCCCACCTAAGTGCCCTGAGCCTTGCCCACCTCCAAAGTGTCCAGAGCCTTGCCCACCTCCAAAGTGCCCAGAGCCTTGCCTACCACCAAGGTGCCCTGAGCCATGCCCACCTCCAAAGTGCCAGCAGAAGTGCCCATTCAAGAACAAGTAGCAGCTTCAGGACTCACCAGGACCAGGAAGGATAAAGACACTGGCTCACCTAATTCCACAGCTCCACTTACCTTCTTTTCAAAGCCTAACCTGGGTACAGAGGAAGCTTCTCTCTGTAGCCTGTACCATATCTGTGACAACTACTGCATCACAGAGGGAAAGGTTTCCTCCCAAGGCTGTGATACCATTACTCTCCCAGAGGCAGCTGCAAAAGGGTGGTCCTCAGCTGTGCCAGACCCCAGGGCCTCAGAAGGAAGGGCAGCAGCTCTCTGTGGGGTGTCAGCAAAGGATTCTCTGGATGTCTCCTGCGACTGTCTGTGCCCAGACCAGGACTTTCTACTTCCTGGGCCACTGTCACTTTTCTTTAATTTCTGAATAAAGTGCATTTTTGTTGTGATGGGATAAATATTTTCTTTCTTTTTACACCTGGTTTTTAGCGATATCATACCATCATTGTGGTTTATTTCTGTCCTTTCATCCCAAGGCCTAAGGTATCATAATCAGTGTTATCTGAATTTTGGATCACATCAAAGATTACTTCTATGTAATTTAAAATCTGTTATTTTCCTTAATTACTATTGATTGATTTGGAGAGCAAATTATTTAACATCTCAGGATTTTAATTCCTTTACTACAAAGTGGAGAAAATAATATTTACATTACAAACTTGCCAGGCATAAAATTGAATGAATGTGTCTAATTTAATTGGCACAAAGCCTGGCACATAATAAGCACTCAATGAAGCAGCAGACTGTCATTGTCTCATCACCATCACCATCACCACCACCATTTCCATCGCCGCCACCAGCACCAGGTTTGCTCCAACCTGAAAGTGGCTCAGACATAACTAGTGTAGGAAACATGAAGATTCTTGAATTTTATTACCCTTTTATATTCCATTGTTCTCTTTCCTTTCTAATTCACTTTATTTTTTTATGTGATATTTCAGAGAAACTTTTGTATTAGTGGAGTATTCTGCATAAAATTATAGTTGTTCTTAAAACATGGGGAAACAACAGAAAGGGAAATAATAAGGCTCCTTACAAGGCAAAGTGTTCTCTCCTCTCCATGCATACCACATGTTTTTCTTACTCCGGCAACCCACCAAAATTCAGGGTCCTGTCATGTTTGTTCACCTCTGAAATTGCTTTTTGGAGTGTTGTAACCCTACATTTGAGAAATATTTGGGTTTACATGTCTATTTAGATTTGCAAAGTTATTGCTGCTCTGTACCTTATTTTGTAATTGCTTAGCCAACTGGTCAAGTAAGCTGAAAAAAGAGGGTTATGTTCTTTAAGTGTATCATTTCTTGTGGTGCTAAGTGTTCACAAACAGAATACTTAACTGAGATATCACACACACACACACACACACACACACACACACACGCAGAGAGAGAGAGAGAACATTATTTTTTTAATTTTTTTAACGTTTATTTATTTTTGAGACAGAGAGAGACAGAGCATGAATGGGGGAGGGGCAGAGAGAGAGGGAGACACAGAACGGGAAGCAGGCTCCAGGCTCTGAGCCATCAGCCCAGAGCCCGACGCGGGGCTCGAACTCACGGACCGCAAGATCGTGACCTGAGCTGAAGTCGGATGCTTAACCGACTGAGCCACCCAGCACCCCAAGAACATTATTTTTTAAAGCAACAAAGTCTTCATATTAAATCAACTACACTGCACATTTTAAGAGGCTCTTCCTTTTCTATATCCTCCAGTAACAAAACTAGAAGTGAAGGACCCCAAGATGATAGAACTACAGGTGTAAGGGTATTCCAGATTACTGCTCATCCCTCTTCATGCTGTGGTGAGAGTGAAAAGTAACCCACAGAAGACTTCTACTCAAGTTACACACTGCACATGCTGAGATGCACACTTGGGAGAAAAGTGAGACAGAAAAAGAAAAATAACCACTGAAGGGAGGAGTTAAGATGGCAGGGAAGTAGGGGAACCCTGGGCTTTCCTCATCCTTCAAACACGGTTGTATTGAGGTCAGATCACTTGGAACACCCAGAAAATTGATCTGTGGGTTGCAGAAGGATCTCCATGGTTGGAGGCAGACAATATGGTAGGTGTGAGGTGTGTGGAAGTGAATTAGTGGAGAGAAAAATCCTGAGGAAGGGAGGGAATCTTTTCTGTGGAGAGACGAAAGAGAGAGAACTAGAGAAGGGTTTAGAAAGTGCAACATCAGGTTTGCACAAGAGGAAAACCTCTCTGGACCATGGACTGGGGAACTGGAAGTACTGAGTGTCACAGGTTTGTTTTTGTTTTTGTTTTTGTTTTTTGCAAACAGCATTTAGAGCTCAAACTCTGAGGTTTTGGAAGTGCATGACTTTCTCCAGAGCGGATCTGTGGCACCTGCTTCTGGGGAGAAGGAGGGAGCTGGGCCCGTAGTTCACAGTGTGGTGTAGGGATCACTGGGCACACTGAGAGAAAATATTCCCCTTCCTGGAGTACTTTTGGAAGACAGCATATTGCCTCCCCAAGGATAAAAGGCTGCTGGAGCCAGGAAAAAGCCTTTCATCAACAGGAGACAGAAGCAAATCCAGAGGGAATGTAACAATATTCCTGCTTTTAGAGTGCTACACCATAGATTCCACGCACTATATAGATGTGGAACTGTTTTCTTGTGACAATGGACTTAAGACACAGCATGGAGAGGTATCCGGTGCTGGGTCCTTTAAGAATTTTGAATCCTAGCCAAGTGCCAACAGAAAAACACAGGAGAGCTGTGGTACAGGGCATGCTGATTGCCCTCACTATTCTGAGAAGACTGCCTGAGCAGCAAGGGGTGTGATATCTCCTGTCCGAGAACAAGAGGCTGGGGTGGTGCCATTTTCCCCATGAACATCAACACTGTGAGACTTCAGAGACCAGCATAGTGGCCACCAGGGAAGACTGGACCGCTTACCCTAAAACCCTCCCCTCTGTGCCTGGCTACTACTTATTTACTGGGGCAAGACTGACGGAGCCAAAGAGTGGGCCTCTCCTCCAGAAGACCAGCACAGGTAGCCAAGTGTGCAGAAAACTGAGTGCTTCAAAATGACACCTGTATTTTCATTTCCTTTTCTCTCTCTCTACCTCCTTTTTTTTTTTTTTTTTTTGAAATCAGGCTTCATTGTTTCTTTTCTTTTTCTTTCTTTCCTTTTTTTCCCTTTCTTTTTCTTTGGAATCAGCCTTATAGTTTTTTGATTCACTGTTTGGCCTCTTTTGTTCCCTTTCCTTTTCTCTTCTCTTTTTTTTTGGGGGGGGGGAGAGGGGATCAGGCTTTTTACCCCACTTTTTTCAGGGTTACTTCAACAAACAAATCACAGCACTCTTAGTTAAAGGTCCAAACACTCCACCACTTCAAGCAAGGAAGATCTCTGCAAAGGACTGACCAATGGAAAAGAGCAGCCAAAACGCAAGGGTAGAGTGCACGCAGCAGACAACAGAAACACTTCCTGAAGTCCCAGGCCATGGACTGTATATGACCCATTTGCAATTGCACCCAAAACAATAAAATGCTTAGGAATAAGCCTAAGTAAGGACGTAAAATATCTGTACTCTGAAAACTATAGAACACTTAGGAAATAAATTGAAGAGGACACAAAGAAATGGAAAAGCATTCCATGCTCGTGGATGGAAGAACAAACGTTGTTAAAATGTCTATACTACCCCGAGCAATCTACACATTTAATGCAATCCCTATCAAAATACCACCAGCCTTCTTCACAGAGCTAGGTGAAAAAAATCCTAAAATTACACGGAGCCACCAAAGACCCTGAATAGCCAAAGCAATCCTGAAAAAGAAAAACAGAACTGAAGGTATCACAAACCCAGGTTTCAAGCTATATTACAAAGCTGTAGTGATCAAGACAGTATGGTACTAGCACAACACAAACACATAGAGCAATGGAACAGAACAGAAAACCCAGAAATGGACCCACAGCTATATATTTACCTCATCTTTGACAAAGCAGGAAAGAATATCTAATGGGTAAAAGACCATCTCTTCAACAAATAGTGTTGGGAAAACTGGACAGCAACATGCAGAAGAATGAAACTGGACCACTTTCTTACACCATACACCAAAATAAATTCAAAATGGATGAAAGACCTAAATGTGAGACAGGAAACCATCAAAGTCCTCCAGGAGAACACAGGTAGCAGCCTCTTTGACTTAGGCTACAGAAACGTCTTTCTAGACACATCACCAACAGCAAGGGAAATGAAAGCAAACATGATTTATTGGGACTTCAACAAGATAAAATGCTCCTGCACAGCAAAGGAAACAATCAATAAAACTAAACGGCAACAGACATGATGGGAGAAGATATTTGCAATGACATATCAGGTAAAGGGTTAGTATCCAAAATCTATAAAGAACTCATCAGACTCAACACCCTAAAAAACAAATAATCCAGTTAATTAATGGGGAGAAGACATAAATAGACACTTTTCCAAAAGACATCCACATGGCTAACAGACACATGAAAAGATGCTCAACATCACTCTTCATCAGAGAAATACATCAAAACCATGATGAGATACCAACTCACACCTGTCAGAATGGCTAAAATTAAAAACTCATGAAACAACAGGTGTTAGCGAGGATGCAGAGAGAGGCGAACACTCTTGCACTGCTGGTGGGAACGCAAACTGATGCAGCCACTCTGGAGAACAGTATGGAGCTTCCTCAAAAAACTAAAAATAGAACTACCCTACAATCCACCAATTGCACTATTAGGTATTTACCCAAATGATACAAAAATACAGATTCAAAGGGATACATGCACCTCAATATTTATAGCAGCATTATCAACAATAACCGAACTATGGAGAGAGCCCAAACGTCCATCGACTGATGGAGGTTTGATGGATGGAGGTGGGTATGAGATGGACTAGATGGGTGATGGGTGTTATGGAGGGACCTTGTGATTTGCACTGGGTGTTGCATGTAAGTGATGAATCACTGAATTCTACTTCTGAAACCAATATTGCACTGTATATTAACTAACTAAAATATAAATAAATAATTAAATAATTAAATAAAAAATGAAAAGTAATCACCAACACTTGGGAGTTGTTTCTACTACAGCTAGTGTTATTTGACCTAATGCTGAAACTAATTTCTTGAAGTGATCAAAACAATAAAGTTAGTTAACACATCCATCACTTCACATAATTACAATTATGTCTGTGTGTGTGTGTGTGTGTGTGAGTGTGTGTGTGTGTGTGCGTGCGTGGTGAAAACTTTTAAGATTTACTCTTTCTCAGTGACTTTCAAATATACAGCAGTTTGTTAACTATAGTCATCATTCTGGATCACCAAAATTATTAATCTTATAACTGTAATTTTGTCTTTGGTTTTCTGCAAGCTGATGATTGCTCGCATGGATTTGTTTTTCTTTATTTGTATTTTTTTCAGAGGTTATAGTGCTTCTTTTAAAAAAAATTTTTTAATGTTTCTTTATTTTTGAGAGGAGTGAGACAGAGCGTGAGTGGGGGAGGGCCAGAGAGAGGGAGACACAGAATCTGAAGCAGGCTCCAGGCTCTGAGCTGTCAGCACAGAGCCCGATGTGGGACTCGAACCACAAACCGTGAGAACATGACCTGAGCCAAAGTCGGACTCCTAACCAACTGAGCCACCCAGGCACCCCTAGAGTGCTTCTTAAATATCCAGTTTGATTTCTTTTTTCACGTTAGGAAATTATCAGCTATTGTCTCTTCATGTATCATTTTTACACCATTCTTTCTCTGTCCTCTCTTTCTGGAACTCTAATTACTTGTTAAATATTTCACTTTCTCCCATAAATTTGTTACACTCTTGTCTTCATTTTCCATCTTTTCTTTCTTCAGAACTTCAGTATACCAGCTTTTATTAAACTTTCTACTTTCTTAATCCTTCCTCTAGCTGTTCTAATTTGCTATTAAATATATCGACTGAGTCCTTATTTAAGTTCTTATTTTTATAATTTTTGTTCATTATTTTAATAAATACATTCCAATTTTCTGATTAAATTCTCAATCTTGTCATTTATTTTTATTTTTATTTTATTTTTAAAGCATATTCTTTTAGTGCTTGATGATTGATTCCATTTACATTCCAAGACCAGTGAATATTAGTCATTTTATAATGATTGCCAGCATCATTTTTGCCAATTTGAGAGACAAAGAGATAACTTTCTTTCTTCTTTTTTTTAAATATAATTTACTGTCAAATTGGTTTCCATACAACACCCAGTGCTCATCCCAACAAGTGCCCTCCTCCCTGCCCATCACCCACGTTCCCCTCTCCCCCACCCCCCATCTACCCTTAGTTTGTTCTCAGTCCTTAAGAGTCTCTTATGGTTTGCCTCCCTCCCTCTCTGTAACTTTTTTTTCCTCCTTCTCCTCCCCCATGGTCTTCTGTTAAGTTTCTCAAGATCCACATATGAGTGAGAACATGTGGTATCTGTCTCTCTCTGCCTGGCTTATTTCACTTAGCATTTAAAATTCCATGTCCAATAATTGGTGGATAATTGGTAATGTGATCTTATTTTCTTGTTTTTTTCCCCCTTTTGGTTTAGTTTCTTGGTATTTATTATCATTTTTTATTGAAAGCTAGATATTTTGTATGGAAAATTATAGGGGCTGTGCATGATCTTTCTTCTTTTAGATAATATTCATTTTATTTTCTATAAGAGTTTGATTAGGAAATAATCACCTTAATAATAATCTAATCGTGGAATAATATGATTAGAGTATATGTTTCAGTAAGTATAAGCTATGGTCTACTTTTGACTCTTCCTCATCCTAAGGACTCATAAGATCAGTTTAAGAGTCTGAGGTTTTTAACAAAATCTCCTTAGTCTTGGCAGGCTCTATAATCCAAATTTTATCTCCTCAGCATCTTTGAATGGGTAAGGCATCCATTAGCTTCTAGGTCTACTAAAAGCCGCTTTCTGTTCATCTTGTAGTACTTATATATCGGAACATACCTCAAGAGGAAGGGTGATATAGAGTATTGAATTCACCTCCTTGCAATTCGTTTTATAGAATCTCAGACCTTCAAGTATCTTGACTTTCCTGGACCTACTCAATGAACAGAACATTTCCTATAAATAATATCAATGTGATATGCCATTTTTAGAAGATCAAATAGATTACATTTTGTTTGAAAATAATTAGATCAGTTCCTCTTGAATACCTTGCACCTCCATGAATGAGGCAGTGTGGAGGGATTGTGCCTCAAAAATAACATTATGTGAGTACTCAATCCCCATCTGCTCTAGAAAATCAGGTGAATGATTTCTTGGGATCATTCTTATTTGAGGCAGGTTGATGTTATTTAGAATCATTCTGGAGGCAGAAAAAGACTATTGTTAATAATGATTTGGAACTTATTCTTATCTAATATATGGAAGCTGCCAAATGGGGAGTGTTACATATTACACGGCTTATTTTATAGTGTATTTTATTAAAATCCACATGAGAAAAAAGAATAAAGAGTTAAAAGGGGGAATTATGGATACAATTTGAATGAGAAGAAAGGATTCTTTTATTCTCTATGACATTTAAGACACAGTATCCCATTGAATCTCAAAGGCTTGTATATTAAATCACAAATCCTCAAAGGATCTGGGTCTCAGCAATTATCTATCTTGGAGTATCACTTGGGTCCTTTCCCAAGAAACTTAGATCCTCAATGGTGCTTCAAAGGACGCAATGTTGAAAAAATGTTTTTAAAGCATTGATCAGAATATCATGAAGTGAGTCTGCTTTTCTGAGGATCCTTTTTGACCATCCAACATTTGTTGCTCCTACAGTAGATTGGAGTTTTCTGTGGTAAGTGTCATGAGGAAGGGAGTTTTGCCAATGAAGGACAAATTGATGATAAGATGCTAAAAAGGAAGGGAGGGGAGCTATCCAATTTCCTAATGATAGTATTTTGAGATCAAATAATATTCTTGGGATTGAAGCAATAAAGGCGCACCTTATCAGATGGACTTTGACTTGCTCCAAGTGCAGAAAAGTTCTCCCTGTTAATGTTTTCAATGAAAGGTTTTTCAGATTTTCCAAGACACAGGAAGCATCTTTCATTAGCAGGACTGTGCAAGTTGCCTTCCTAAAACCTTCTGTGTCCCTAACCAGGCCTATTTAGCTTCACAGCCAAATTCTACCAAACACTTGAAGAAGAATTAACACATATCCTTCACAAAATCTTGAAATAAAAAGATAGAAAAAAAGGTTTTAATACCACTGAACTGTACACTTAAAAATAGCTAAGATAATTAATTTTACATTGTGTGTATTTTAATAATTTTAAAAAGTAGAAGAGAAAGAGATATTTATCAACTCATTTCTATGAAGCCAGCACTATGCCACTACCAAAACCAGGGAATAAAAGTACACATGAATATCTCTTAAGGATATAGATAAAAAATTCTTAAATTTCATATAAAAAAATTCTTAATAAATGCTGGCAAATCAAATCCATTAACTTAAAAGAAAGACTATACACCATGAGAGGGATTTACCTTAAAAATGAAAGATTAGCTTACCGTAAAAATTAATCAGTATAATATACCATATTCATAGGATAAGGACAAGCAACACATATTCATCTCAATAAACTTAGAAAAAACATTCAACAAAATGCAACAACTTTTCATGATAAGGAAAAAAAACCCACTCAACAGCCTTGGAATATCCTCAACCTGATAAAGACCATCCATGAAAAACTCATAGGTAACATCATGTTTAATGTGAAAGACTGGATTCATTCCCACAAAGATCAGCCATAAGACAAATTTGTGCATTCTTGACATTCTATTGAACTACTGAACATTGTACTGGAGGTATTGCTAGAGCAATTAGACAAGGGGGGAATTAGGCAACTGGCAAAAAGACATCCAGGTTGGAAAGGTAACTCTATTTCTTTTTTTTTAAATTTTTTTGTTAATGTTTATTTATTTTTGAGAGACAGAGATAGAGTGTGAGTGTGGAAGGGGCAGAGAGAGAGGGAGACACAGAATCTGAAGCAGGATCCGGGCTCTGAGCTGTCAGCACAGAGCCCAACGCAGGGCTTGAACTCATGGATCATGAGATCATGACCTGAGCCGAAGTTGGACACAACCAACTAGGCCACTTAGGTGCCCCAAGGTAACTCTATTTCTATTCCCAGATAGTATGATTTTGTATATAGAAAATTCTAAGGAATTCACACACACACACACACACACACACACACACACACACACCTATCAGAACTAATGAACAAGTTTACCAAGATTGCAGGATATAAGATCAATACACAAAAATTAATTATATTCTATACACAGTGAACAACCTGAATGTGAAAATAGAACAATTACTTTCACAACAGCATCAAAAAGAATAAAACACTCAGGAATAAAATCAACAAAAGAAGTGCTACACTTGTACACTGAAAACTACAAATGTCACTGAAGTAAATTAAAAGAAGACATAAATAAATGAAAAAATATTCCGTGCTCATGGATTAGATTAATATTAACATGGCAATGCTCCCCAAATTGATCAACAGACTCACAATCCCTGTCAAAATCCTAGCTGCCTTTTTTGCAGAAGTTGATATGTGAATCCTAAAATTCAAAAGGAAATGTGAGGGACCCAACTAGCCAAACAGTCTGGAAAAAGTAACATTGAGTTGGAGGATTCACACTTCCCCAAATTTTAAAACTTGCTACAAAGTTACACTACTCAAAGACAGTCTGATATTACATAAGGAGAAATTCCTGGAACAAATCTTTACATTTATGGTCAATTGATTTTTGACAAAAGTGGCAAGACAACTAGATATCCATACGTAAATAATAAAGTTGGACCACTACCTCATGCTATACAGAAAAATTAACTCAAAATGGATCATAGACCGAAATGTAAGTGCAACAACTATGAAACTCTCAAAAATGTTAGTATGAACTCTATTACTTCATATTAGACAATAGTTTCTTAGCTATGACTTCGAAGCCTCAATTGACAAAAGGAAAAAAAATAGACAAATGAGACCTTAGAAAAATTGAAAACTTTTGTACTTTAAAGGACACCCATGGAAAGAGTGAAAAGATAACCCACAGAATAGGAAAGTATTTGTAAATTATATATCTGATTGAGAATTTTTATCAGAGTATATAAAGAACACAATTCAACAATAAAATGAAAAATAACCTAATTAAAAATGGGCAAAGACTAGTACTCTAGATAGCACTCTGAAGAAACTATACAATTGGACAATAAGCACATGAAAAGATGTTTACCGTCAGTACTTGTTATGGAAATGTAAACTAATTAAAACCATAACAAATACCACTTCATTACAACTGAGAGGGCTATAAAAAGACAGGCAATAAAAAGTCTCACTGAGGTTACAGAGAGTTGGAACCCTCATACATTGCTGGTGAGAATGTAAAATGGTGCAGTTACTTTGGAAAACATTTTGGCAGTTCCTCAAAAGTGAAATATAGAGTTAACATATGGCACAGCAATTCCATTCCCAGCTATGTACCTAAGTGAATTAAAAACGTGTGTGCACATAAAATTTGTATGTGAATGTTCATAACAGCATTATTCATAATAGCTAAAGATGGAAACAACCAAAATACACATCAGCTGATGAATGTGGGATGTCCACGTGCTATAATATTATTTGGCAATATAATATTATTTGAAATACTAATATATGCTACAACATGGATCAACCTTTAAAATACTATGCTAAGTTAAAGAATCACACACAAAAGGCCACATATGGTATGACACCATTTACATGCAGTGTCCAGAATAGGCAAAGGTATAAAGGTAGACTCGTGTTTGCCAAGGGCTGGCAAAACTCATCCATATGGAGTTTCTTTTTGGAGTAATTAAAGTATTTCAAAATTAGATAGTGATGATGATTGTGCAAGTCTGTGACTCTACTAAAAACTACAAAACTTTCTCAACTTATGATGGGGTTACATTTCAATAAACCTTTTGTAAACTGAAAAGATAACTTGAAAATGTATGTAATACACCTAATCTACTGAACACATAGCTTAGATAGCCTCACTTAAACAGACAAACTCATCTATCTAACACAAAACCTATTTTATTATAAATTCTTGCATATATTGTAATTTATTGAATACTGTACTGAAAGTGTAGAACAGCATGGTCATACAGAATGTTGGTACAGAATGTTGGCAGTGTATGGGTGTTGACCATCATGATTATATGGCTTACTGGGAGCTGTGGCTGCTGTGTCCAGCATCATGAGAGAGCGTGCACTGCATTTCACTAGCCCAGTGAAAGATCTAACTTCAAAATTTGAAGTGTGGTTTCTACTGAATACATATGGCTTTTGCACGACTGTAAAATTTAAAAAAAAAAAATGTGTCAAATCATTGTAAGTTGGGGACTGTCCATATTGAAATATACATTTTGAAAGTATGAAATTCAAGAGAGGAGTTAAGATGGCAGAGTAGTAGGAGGACCCTATGCTTGCCTCATCCCTTGAAAACAGCTAGATAAATATAAAATCATTCTGAACACCCAAGAGATTGATCTGAGGACTGAAAGGACAAACTGCACATCTAGAGGGAGAAAAACAGCCAGCCACATCATGGAGATGGGTGCTGTGGAGAGTTGATTCGGGGAAGAAAAGAACTGTGGGTGCTGTGGAAGGGAGGGAGCTCTGATCACAGAAAGAGAGTGAGAGTGAGAGAGCAAGAGAGAGAGAAAGCATGTACAGGGGATTACACAAGAAAAACTTTCCCCCAAAACCATTGATTGTGAAAAGGAGGGGGGCTGATTATTGCAAGTTTTTATAAGCAGTGGAACTCAAAGTCTGAAGTTTTATAAGTCCCCACCACCACCACTGGGTGGAGCCTGGTGGGTGTAGGGGTGCTCCTGTGGGAAAGGAGGGCTGAGGCCCGGAGCAGACAGTATGGTTTGAGGATCCCGTGGATCACTCCGGGAGAAACAGTTCTGCTCTTTGAGTACATTTGGGAGAGGTGGCACCGCCTCTCAGGGGATAAATGAGATAGCGGGTGCCAAAAGAGATGGCAGGCACCATCGACCAGCCTCGTTGATGAGCATAGCAGCAGAGGCACATGCTGAAGGCAGCTAACCTAAAAGTCAGCCTTTGGCCATGCTTTACCATAAACTACGAGCCCCTGTGCAGTCATGCCACTGCTTTTCTGGGACAGACCAGCACCAGCCACAGTGCAGTGAGACCCTCCCCCAGAATATCAGTGCAGGTCCTTTCCATGGCCCTAAGATGTAGACTTTTGAAACCCAGTTGCATGCCTGAGATAAAACATAGGAATACTGAGCCACCAGGCAGAAAAATGGCTTGGACACAGACAGGGTGAAGGAAGGGATCTGGTGGACGCCTGGGACATGAGAGGAGATAGTTTGCTCTTCTGTGAGGGCTTCCTGATCAGTGGTGGGTGTGAACTTCCTGCTCTGGGGATGAGAGAGCTGGCTGATGCCCTTGTTTCCCCACACATCAGCACAGACAGACTTCAGTGAGCAACACAGTGCCCCCAGGGGAGGCTGCAGTCATTACACCAAGCCCTGCCCCACTGCACCCTGCAGGTGCATCTTTACTAGGGTAAGTCTGCCTGAGAACCAGTGCAGCAGGGCCCTCCTCCAGAAGACAAGCACAAACCCTCACATGCACCAAATCTACTGATTATACAGTGCTGCAAAGCTTCTGCTCTAGGGGAGATAAGATCAACCTTCGTTTAAGAAGCAGACCAAAACCTACCTAGTTAAAACTTATCACAAAGTGGACAAGGTCCAAACACCCCCACTGCAGGCAAGGAGAAAACCTGCAGAGGACTAATCTGAGGGAAAGAGCAGGCAGAAATCAACAGCAGAGTGCACACAGCATACACTAAAAAAACTTCCTGAAGCGGCAGGACCTGTACAGTATATGACCTCTTGTTAACATAACCATTACTCTCAGGAACAGGAAACATAACAGATTTTCCTAACACACAGAAGACAGAGGTCTAGGCAAAATGCCAAGATGGAGAAATTCATCACAGAAGAGATAACAAGAAGAGGTCATAGCCAAGGATCTAATCAAAACAGATATAGCAATATGCCGGAACCAGAATTTAAAACAAGAATCATAAAGTTGCTAGTTATGTATGACAAAAGCATAGAAGACACTAAGGAATCCCTTACTGCAGGGAAAAAGGAAATAAAAACTAGTCAGGCCAAAATAAAAAAATGCTATAACTGAGATACAAAACTGACTGGATATATTGACAACAAGGATGGAGAAGCTGCAGAATGAGTCAGTGATATAGAAGACAAAGTATGGAAAATAATGAAGCTGGGGGCACCCAAGTGGCTCAGTTGGTTGAGTGTCTGACTCTTGATTTTGGCTCAAGTGGTGATCTCATAGTGAGTTTGAGCCCTGAGTCGGGCTCAGTGCTGATAGTGCAGGGCCTGCTTGGCATTGTCTGTCTTCTCCTCTCTCTGTCCCTCCCCTGCTTGTGCGCTCTCTCTCTCTCTCAAAATAAATAAACATTTAAAAACTATTTTTAAAGAAAATAATGAAGCTGATAAAAAGAGGGAACAGGTGCTTGGGTGGCTCAGTCGGTTAAGCGTACAACTTCACTCAGGTCATGATCTCACAGTTTGTGAGACCAAGCCCCACATTAGGCTCTCTGTTGTCAGCACAGAGGCTGTGTTTGGATCCTCTGTTCCCCACCTCTCTTTGCCCCTCCTGCGCTCGAGTTTGCTGTCTCTCAAAAATAAATAGACATTAAAAAAAGAGGGAAAGCAAAATATTAGATCACAAATGTAGACTTAAAGAACTCAGTAAATCCATAAAATGTAGCATCATTTGTGTTGTAGGAGTTCCAGAAGAAAAAGCTCAGGGAAAAAGGGGCAGACAGTGTATTTGAATATATTGTAGCTCAAAACTTCCATAACCTGGGGAGGAAAACAGACATTAAAATCCAGGAGACAGAGAACTCCAATCAAAATCAACAAGAGCCAGTCAATGCCAAGAAATATCACAGTAAAATTTGCAAAATACACAGACTAGGAAAGAATGCTGAAACAGCAAAAAGAAAAAAGTCCTTGACCTACAAGGGAAGACAAATCAAGTTCACAGCATATCTCTCCACAGAAACATGGCAGGACAGAAGGGAATGGCATGATGTATTCAATCAGCTAAATGGGAAAAATATTCAGCCAAAAATACTTTATTCAACAGGCTTTAATTCAGAATAGAAAGAGAAATAAGGAGTTTCGCAGACACAAAAACTAAAGGAATCTGTGACCACTAAAGCAGCCCCGCAAGACATATTAAGGAGAATGCTTGGAATGGGAAAGAAAAACCAAAAGTAACAAATATCAGAAATGAACAGAGAAAATCTCTAGAAACTTCCACTTTGCAGGCAATACAATGGCACTAAATTCATATCATCAATAATCACTCTCAATGTAAGTGGACTCAATGCGGCAATCAAAAGGCATAGGGTATCAAGATGGCAAGAAAAACAAAAACAAAAACAAAAACAAGACCCATCTATATGCTACTTATAAGAGACTCATCTTAGACCTAATGGCAACTGCAGATTAAAAGTGAAGCATTTGAGGGGCGCCTGGGTGGCGCAGTCGGTTAAGCGTCCGACTTCAGCTCAGGTCACGATCTCGTGGTCCGTGAGTTCGAGCCCGGCATCGGGCTCTGGGCTGATGGCTCAGAGCCTGGAGCCTGCTTCCGATTCTGTGTCTCCCTCTCTCTCTGCCCCTCCCCCGTTCATGCTCTGTCTCTCTCTGTCTCAAAAATAAATAAACATTAAAAAAAATTAAAAAAAAAAAGTGAAGCATTAGAGAACCATCTATCATGCTAATGGACATCAAAAGAAAGCCAGAGTAACCACACTTATATCTGATGAACTAGATTTCAAACCAAAGATGAAGTAGGGCACTATATCATAATTAAGGGATCTATCCATCAAGAAGATTTAACAATTTTAAATATATATGGCCTCAACTCGAAAGCATCCAAATATATAAACCATTAACAAACCAATTAACAAACATAAAGACTCATTGATAAAGCAATAATAGTAGGGGACTTTAATATCCCACTTACAACAATGGACAGATCATCTGAGCAGAAAAGCAACAAGGAAACAATGACTTTGAATGACACACTGGACCAGATGGATTTAACAGATACACTCAGAACATTTCATCCTAAAGGACCAGAATACATATTCTTCTCAAGTGCACATGGAACATTCTCCAGAATAGATCACATAGATTACAAATCAGCCCTCAACAAGCACAAAAAGACTGAGATCATACCATACATATTTTCTGACCACAACTCTATGAAACTTTAAATCAACCACAAGAAAAAACTTGACAAGACCATGAATACTTGGAGATTAAAGAACATCCTATTAAGAATGAATAGGTTAACCAAAAAATTAAGGAGGAAATTGAAAAGTACATGGAAGCCAGTGAAAATGAAAACATGCAGCCCAAAGCCTCTGGGATGAAGCAAAGGCAGTGAGAAGAGAGAAGTATATAGCAATCCAGGCCTTCCTAAAGAAGGAATAAAGGTTTCAAATGCACACCAATCCTCACACCTAAAGGAGCTAGGAAAAGAACAGAAAATAAAGGCCAGAACCAGCAGAAGATGGAAAGAATAAATATTAGAGCAGAAATCAATGCTATCAAAGTTAAAAACAAAACAAAACAAAACAAAACAGGACAGATCAATGAAACCAGGGGCTGGTTCTTTGAAAGAATTAACAAAATTGATAAACGCCCAGCAAGGTTGATCAAAAAGAAAAAGGAAAGGACCCAAATAAGTAAAATCAAGAATGAAAGAGGAGAGATCACAACCAACACAACAGGAATAAAAACAATAATAAAAGAATATTATAAGCCACTATATGCCAACAAATTGGGCAACCTGGAAGAAATGGACCAATTCCTAAAAACATATAAACCACAAAAACTGAAACAGGGGGCAATAGAAAATTTGAACACACAGATAACCAGTAAAGAAATTGAATCAGTAATCAAAAATCTCCCAACAAACCAGAGTCCAGGGCAAGATGGCTTTCCAGGAAAATTCTGCCAAACAGTTATAGAAGAGTTAACACCTATTCTTTTGAAGCTGTTCCAAAAAATAGAAATGGAAGGAAAATTTCCAAACTCATTTGTGAGACCAGCATTACCCTGATTCCAAAACCAGAAAAAGATCTCACTAAAAAGGAGAACTACAGACCAATTTCCATGATGAACATGGATGCAAAAATTCTCAACAAGATACTAGCAAGCTGGATCCAAAAATACATTAAAAGAATTACTCATCACGATCAAGTGGGATTTATTCCAGGGCTGTACGGCTGGTTCAATATCTGCAAATCAATCAATGTGATACATCACATTAATAAAAGAAAGGATAAGAACCACGTGATCCTCTAAATAGAGGGAGAGAAAGCATTTGACAAAATATAGCATCCTTTCTTGATTAAAAACCCTCAAGAAAACAGGGATAGAAAGAACATACCTAACGATCATAAAGGCCGTATACAAAAGACCCACAGCTAATATCATCCTCAATAGGGAAAAACAGAGCTCTCCCCCTAAGGTTAGGAACATGACAGGGATGTCGACTCTCAACACTGTTATTCAACATAGTATTGGGAGTCCTAGTCTCACAATCACACAGCAAAAAGAAATAAAAGGCACCCAAAAGAGCAAAGAGGAAGTCGAACTTTCACTCTTTGCAGATGTCATGATTCGGTACTTGGAAAACCCAAAAGACTCCACCAAAAAACTACTAGAACTGATACATGAATTCAGCAAAGTCGCAGGATATAAAATCAATGTACAGAAATTGGTTGCATTTCTATACACAAATAATGAAGCAGCAGAAAGAGAATCAAGGAATCCATTCTATTTATAATTGCACCGAAAGCCATAAAATACCTAGGAATACACCTAACCCAAGAACTGAAAAATGTATACACTGAAAACTATAGAAACATGAAAAAATTGAAGAAGACACAAAGAAATGGGAAAACATTCCATATTCATGGATTGGAAGAACAAATATTTTTAAAATGTCGATACTACCCAAAACAATGTACATATTCAATGCAATCCCTATTGAAATAACACCAACATTCTTCACAGAGCTAGAATAAACAATTATAAAATTTGTATGGAACCAGAAAGAACTCCAAATAGCCAAAGTGTTGTTGAAAAAGAAAACCAAAGCTGGAGGCATCATAATTCTGGACTTCAAGCTGATTACAAAACTGTAATCACCAAGAGAGTATGGCACTCACACAAAAAACAGACACATAGATCAATGAAACAGAATAGAGAACCCAGAAATGGACCCACAAACGTATGGCCAACTAAACTTTGACAAGGCTGGAAAGAATACTCAATGGAAAAAAGACAGTCTCTTCAGCAACTGGTGTCGGGAAAACTGGAGAGCAACATGAAGAAGAATGAACGTGGACCACTTTCCTACAGCATACCTGAAAATAAACTCAAAATGGGTGAAAGACCTAAATGTAATACAGGAAACCATCAAAACCCTAGAGGACAAAACAGGCAACAACCTTTTTGATCTTGGCCACAGCAACTTCTTATTTGACATGTCTCCAGAGGCAAGGGAAACAAAAGCAAAAATGAACTATTAGGACCTCATCAAGACAAAAAGCTTCTGCACAGTGAGGAAACGATCAACAAAAATAAAAGGCAACTGACAGAATGTGAGAAGACATTTGCAAATGACGTATCAGATAGAGTTAGTATCCAAAATCTATAAAGAACTTATCAAACTCAACATCCAAAAAGCAAATAATCTAGTAAAGAAATGTAAAAGACATGAATAGATACTTTTCCAAAGAAGACATCCAGATGGCTAACAGACACATGAAAAAAAATGCTCAACATCACTCATCTTCAGGGAAATACAAATCAAAACAAATTGAGATACCACCTCACACTTGTCAGAATGGCTAAAATTAAAGACTCAGGAAACAGCAGATATTGGCATGGATACAGAGAATTGGGAACCCTCTTGCACTGCCAGTAGGAATGCCAACAAGAACCGAAGGGGTGTGTGTTATCTCTGATTACAGGTGGATAAGTGCAGAGGTATCTTTCCCATACTCCCTTGATTTCCATGCTCCTATACCTGAATTCAGAGAAGGGCAAAACACTCAAAGATGGTGGTACCATGTGAGGGGAGAAATCTGGCTTCTTTTATGACTACATGGAGCAAAGATCTTGTCAACCCATACTGGATATGGACATAAGTAAGAAATAACTTCTATTAGGCTAAGACACAACAATTGTGGGGTGGTGGTGTTTGTTATAGAAGCTAGCATATGCTGAAGAATAAACATAGCATGATCAGAACACTTTTTTTTTCCTGTTTTTTTGGTGTTAGGAGGCAAGATTTACTTGGATATGATAGTAGACTTTACATACTCATTAAATACGAAGACATTTAGGATCATAATATTTTTACGATGAATATTTTCAAATAGATGTCATAATCTTAAAGAATGTAATCAGGTAAAAACATTAGGAACAAAAGATTCACAATTCTTTGAGTTATACCAAATGTTCATGGTTTGCTCATTGTTTCATTTTCTAAGCTTAGAAAAAATATGTCTTTTTATACTGCTGCAGGAAAATTTGCTTTTAACATAAAATTTTCAGCAACATAAAAAAGAAACATACGTTCTATATAAATATTTACCCACATATATGAATGTACAATTGACAATTCTATTTTGTCACTGTAAACATTTCTATACTCTAGGAAGATGCGATGATGGGCTTCACATCTTCACTTCCTGTGGCTCCTACGACACCATGTGTGAAGTAAACAGTCTCCAGAGGCTCAGCTCTCGTGTTATTCTGGGAGACTCCCAATCTAGTGTGGAAGGGTGTGTGCATGTGTTTGTGTGAGGCATGGAGCAGGGAGTGAATTATGCCTCTACAGAAGACTGTAAATGTCCAAGACAAACACCATGAGTCCTCACCTCCTTTCTGGCACAGAGGGGATACCCAGTGAAAGGAAGAGGATTGATGGAGATAATACAGGTGAAGGCTCTGAGTTTGGGTATATTTGAGAATCTGAATTATGGGTATCAGAAAGAAATGAGGAGAAGAGTCACATATGTAGACTTCATACTCTGATATAATCAGGGATCGGCTGGATAACTCAACAATCTGGAAGTCAGATTTGAGGGCAAAGAATCAGAGTCAGCTTGGACAGCACTAACTAGACTCTGGTGTTACTCACTGAGTTGCAAGAGGAGCCCTACTCTAGTCCTGGATGCCCAAAGCAACAGCCTCTGGGTGGCATTGCACAACCTCCCATTGCCATCCCAGGAAGACTCCATGGGGGCAGCCCCCCACCCACCTAGTACCAGGACCAGATGCCTCTGGACGAGGCCTTCCTCATTACAAATCTATCTGTGTATAGGTCCTACTTCACAAGGGAAAGAAAGGCATTGAGTCAGACCATAGCACACGGGCAGGAGTGGAATTGAAAGTACATTTAAAGGGGGAATAACAGAGCTGATCCACTTGTTTTCACCATAATTCCTTCTTCAGATGAAACCTGCACAGCTGGAACTCACAGCTGGGTTCTATGGTACCAAGACCCACAGCCAAAATCAGAGGCTCAGGAGCTCAGAGTGTTTGGAAGGAAAACTTGGTAGCACATGTTTTTGGTGCAAATGAAGGAGGAGTTATGACTATGGGTGACAGCATGCTGCAAGGCAAATTGGATTCATAATCAGAATAGAAAGAGGCTTAGCACCCAGTTGTTGGTTCCCCAGGGGATTGCTAGGCTGTGGATACCATTGCTTCCCCTGGGATTTCTGCTGAGCTGGCACCAGAGTGACCACTGAGGGACAGGGTTCTGGAGTCTTGGGGTGACCTGGCTCTGGCACCTTGGTGTGGCACGGCTCCTTTGTTTTGGGAACACATGGTCCCTGGGTTCAAGGCTGGCAGGGTTGTTTCACCTGCTGCTGCTGAGGTTTGGGGAGAGGGGTGCAGGGCTGCTTCTGCTAATGAGAACTTATGCTTCCCAGCAAACTGGATCTACAGACAGAACAAATGACTTAAACAAGGATTAACTAGGGTAGAAGCCACGTTCCATGCTGCTTCAGTTCTCTTTTTTCTCTTTCGACCACAAAGGACACTTTGATGATTTCTGAGCCTTTGAGGAGGAATATAAAGGCAATTTGGTTTGTCTCATTTGAGTAGGGCCTCTTTCTTCCTGGTACATCTTAAAACCCAATTAATAACACAATACAACAGCAGGCTCCTGGCAGAGATGTGAAATCCCAAGATTGGATCATATGGAGATGTGATATTATTTAAAAAAATACAACAACAACTGAGTAACTTCAGCATGCCTACACATTTCTGATAAATAGAATGCGTTATCATCTGTAAGATAATTACTGACTTCTCTAGAACCCACACCATCTTGCCTCTGGCTTTGCTCCTACCCACCCTACCTCAAATATTTTCCTCACTCCTACTTATTCGAGTACGACCGACCCAGCCACCATGGATCATAGACCACCTCATGTGACACTTGTATGATGCTTTTCAAGAGCAAGAGTTCCAGAAATCATTCCTCTCCCAAATTTCACAGTATTTCACTTGCCCCTCTCACCTCAGGCTGATGACTTTCTATGTTGAATTTTAGTTCTTTGTGTCCATGTCTTTTTTTTTTCTGAACAAACTGTAGTTTCATGGAGTGTATTCCCGGTTGTCTAAATGTGTTTTAGCAGACAAAGTATCAAACATAATAAATTCTCACAAAATTATTTATTGAAAGAATAAAATTCTCTGTATTTAAATTATGCATTAAGCAATAATTATAACGTCACTAAAAGTGCTGTGGACCTCAGTTCTCATCTTTATCCTGCTGATTTTGGGTTTTTGCACAACCCAGCCCCCTCTTACTAACCAGCAGGAACCTGTGGGACAGAATTGGTAATATCTTAAGTCCCTTTAAGCCCAAACTATAATTACCTTTAAAATAAAGATATTTCTAGAGGCTATAACTCTGATGACTGAACTCCAATAATGGGGGAAAGATACCAAGAAGACCAAGGAGGTTCCAATAAATGTCAAATACCCTGAGTGAAAGGTAAAGAGTTTCAAGAAAAGAGGCTCACCTGGTATGCAGAGAAGAGCAGGCTGTGTGGTCACTTGGATCTTATGTGGTGTCCCCAGCCAACTGGCTTTTTATACAGTGATAGAGACCTGTCTCAAGGAAATAGGATCTTTTTGGGGCTGCTGTGTCTTCATTCTTTGCCTGCTAAACACGATTCACTTCAAAGCCCTGATTTACCTGTTGGCTCAGCTTTTGTGATGAAACCACCCACTTGACAATTTATTTTTTGGCACTTGCTGTCTGATAATGATGTCACCTTGGCTGAAACCCCACTGAACATCCTTTCAACCCAGGTGTAGTGTTGATGGTGAGAGTGGTATGGCTTGAAAGGAGAGAGAAAGAAATTCTAGGGCTGCTGGAACTAGAAACGGCCCTGTATTCTAGAAGATCTTAATTCTTAGCACAGACCAGTCTTATTGGGCTGCTTAATACATGAACGGGTTGTAGATGGAGGTGAACAAGATCTTTCTGGTTCTTCTGGGAGGCCAAGGGCATGGTGAAATGAATTTCCCCCGGTGGAAAAAAGTAATTCTGTTTATCCATTACTCAGTGTACTCAGGCTTGGGGTTGCAGGGGGTGGCGGGGGGAGAGAAAAGGCTAAAATTATTCTTTGGGTCATAAAAATGCTTAACTCCAAGAAAACTCTCAGAGTCAATAGCCAACAGGGCATGAGAACCCTGATCAGTGAAAACAGGGGGGAAAGCAATCAGGTTCAACAGCCTCAAGTAATGCAGTCCTGTCAGCCCATCCACTTATTCTGTTGATGTAACAGCAGGCCCTGAAGACCATGCGTGTAATGGGGATCCCTTCCTGGGGCAGCACAGGGGCAGCACAGGGGCAGCACAGGGACAGTATGGGACTGTCAGATCCTTTATTTATTTTTTTAACTTTATTTTTTATTTCTTAAAATTTACATCCAAATTAGTTAGCATATAGTGAAACAATGATTTCAGGAGTAGATTCCTTAATGTCCCTTACCCATTTAGCCCATCCCCCCTCCCACAACCCCTCCGGCAACCCTCAGTTTGTTCTCCATATTTGTGAGTCTCTTCTGTTTTGTCCCCTTCCCTGTTTTTATATTATTTTTGTTTCCCTTCCCTTATGTTCATCTGTTTGTCTCTTAAAGTCTTCATATGAGTGAAGTCATATGATTTGTGTCTTTCTCTGACTGACTAATTTCACTTAGCATAATACCCTCCAGTTCCATCCACATAGTTGCAAATGGCAAGATTTCATTATTTTTGATTGCCAAGTAATACTCCATTGTATATACATACCATATCTTCTTTATCCATTCATCCATCGATGGACATTTGGGCTCTTTCCATACTTTGGCTATTGTTGGTAGTGCTGCTATAAACATGGGGGTGCATGTGTCCCTTTGAAACAGCACACTTGTATCCCATGGATAAATGCCTAGTAGTGCAATTGCTGGGTCATAGGGTAGTTCTATTTTTAGTTTTTTTGAGGAAACTCCATACTGTTTTCCAGAGTGGCTGCACCAGCTTGCATTGCCACCAACAATGCAAAAGAGATCCTCTTTCTCCACATCCTTGCCAACATCTGTTGTTGCCTGAGTTGTTAATGTTAGCCATTCTGACAGGGGTAAGGTGTTATCTCATTATGGTTTTTATTTGTATTTCCCTGATGATGAGTGATGTTGATCATTTTTTCATGTGTCGGTTGGCCATCTGGATGTCTTCCTTAGAGAAGTGTCTATGCATGTCTTTCGCCCATTTCTTCACTGGATTCTTGGTTTTTGGGTGTGGAGTTTGATAAGTTCTTTATAGATTTTGTATACTAACCCTTTATCTAAAATGTCATTTGCAAATATCTTCTCCCATTCTGTCGGTTGCCTTTCAGTTTTGCTGATTGTTTCCTTCACTGTGCAGAAGCTTTTTATTTTGATGAGGTCCCAGTAGTTCATTTTTGCTTTTGTTTCCCTTGCCTCCCAAGACGTGTTGAGTAAGAAGTTGCTGCGGCCAAGATCAAAGAGGTTTTTGCCTGCTTCTTCTCGAGGATTTTGATGTAAGGCTTCCTGTCTTACATTGAGGTCTTTCATCCATTTTGAGTTTATTTTTGTGTATGGTGTAAGAAAGTGGTCCAGGTTCATTCTTCTGCATGTCGCTGTCCAGTTTTCCCAGCACCACTTGCTGAAGAGACTGTTTTTGTTCCATTGGATATTCTTTCCTGCTTTGTCAAAGATTAGTTGGCCATACGTTTGTGGGTCCATTTCTGGGTTCTCTATTCTATTCCACTGATCTGAGTGTCTGTTCTTGAGTCAGTACCATACTGTCTTGATGATTACAGCTTTGTAGTATAGCTTGAAGTCTGGGATTGTGATGCCTCCTGCTTTGGTTTTCTTTTTCAAGATTGCTTTGGCTATTCCAGGTCTTTTCTGGTTCCATACAAATTTTAGGATTATTTGTTCTAGCTCTATGAAGAATTCTGGTGTTACCTTGATAGGGATTGCATTGAATATGTAGATTGCTTTGGGTAGTATTGACATTTTAACAATATTTGTTCTTCTTATCCACGAGCAAGGAATCTTTTTCCATTTCTCTGTGTCTTCTTCAATTTCTTTCATAAGCTTTCTACAGTTTTCAGTGTATAGATTTTTCACCTCTTTGGTTAGATTTATTCCTAGGTATTTTATGGTTTTTGGTGCAACTGTAAATAGGATCAATTCCTTGATTTCTCTTTCTGTTGCTTCATTGTTGGTGTATAGGAATGCAACCGATTTCTGTACATTGATTTTATATCCTGCAACATTGCTGAATTCATGAATCAGTTCCAGCAGTTTTTTGGTGGAATCTTTTGGGTTTTCCATGTGGAGTATCATGTCATCTGCGAAGAGTGAAATTTTGGCCTCCTCCTGGCTGATTTGGATGCCTTTTATTTCTTTGTGTTGTCTGATTGCAGAGGCTAAGACTTCCAATACTATGTGGAATAACAGTGGTGAGAGCGGACATCCCTGTCTTGTTCCTGACCTTAGGGGGAAAGCTCTCAGTTTTTCCCCATTGAGGATGATATTAGCATTGGGTCGTTCATATACGGCTTTTATGATCTTGAAGTATGCTCCTTCTATCCCTACTTTCTTGAGGGTTTTTGTCAAGAAAGTATGCTGTATTTTGTCAAATGCTTTCTCTACATCTATTGAGAGGATCATATGGTTCTTGTCTTTTTCTTTTATTGATGTGATGAATCATGTTAATTTTTTTGCGGATATTGAACCAGCCCTGCATCCCAGGTATAAATCCCACTTGGTCGTGGTGAATAATTTTTTTAATGTATTGTTGGGTCCAGTTGGCTAATATCTCATTGAGGATTTTTGCATCCATGTTCATCAGGGAAATTGGTCTATAGTTCTCCTTTTTAGTGGGGTCTCATCTGGTTTTGGAATCAAGGTAATGTTGGCTTCGTAGAAAGAGTTTGGAAAGTTTCCTTCCATTTCTATTTTTTGGAACACATTCAAGAGAACAGGTGTTAACTCTTCCTTAAATGTTTGATAGAATTCCCCTGGAAAGCCATCTGGCCCTGGACTCTGTTTTTTTTGGCAGATTTTTGATTACTAATTCGATTTCCTTACTGGTTATGGGTCTGTTCAAATTTTCTATTTCTTCCAGTTTCAGTTTTAGTAGTGTATATGTTTCTAGGAATTTGTCCATTTCTTCCAGATTGCCCAACTTATTGGCATATAATTGCTCATAATATTCTCTTATTATTGTTTTTATTTCTGTTGTGTTGGTTGTGATCTCTCCTCTTTCATTCTTGATTTTACTTATTTGGGTCCTTTCCTTTCTCTTCTTGATCAAACTGGCTAGTGGTTTATCAATTTGGTTAATTCTTTGAAAGAACCAGCTTCTGGTTTCACTGATCTGTTCTACTGTTTTTTGTTTGTTTTTTTTTTGATAGCATTAATTCCTGTTCTAATCTTTATTATTTCCTGTCTTCTACTGGTTTGGGGTTATATTTGGTGTTCTTTTTCCAGCTCCTTAAGGTGTAAGGTTAGGTTGTGTATCTGAGATCTTTCTTCCTTCTTTAGGAAGCCCTGGATTGCTATAAACTTTCCTTTTATGACCTACTTTGCTGCATCCCAGAGGTTTTGGGTTGTGGTGCTATCATTTTCATTGACTTCCATATACTTTTTGATTTCCTCTTTAACTGCTTGGTTAGCCCATTCATTCTTTAGTAGGATGTTCTTCAGTCTCCAAGTATTTGTTACATTTCCAAATTTTTTCTTGCGGTTGATTTCAAGTTTCATAGCGTTGTGACCTGAAAATATGCATGGTATGATCTCGATCTTTTTGTACTTACTTAGGGCTGATTTGTGTCCCAGTACATGATCTATTCTGGAGAACGTTCCATGTGCACTGGAGAAGAATGTATATTCTGCTGCCTCGGGGTGAAATGTTCTGAATATATCTGTTAAGTCCATCTATCCAATGTGTCATTCAAGGCCATTGTTTCCTTGTTGATTTTTTGATTAGGTGATCTGTCCAATGCTGTGAGAGGGGTGTTGAAGTCTCCTACTATTATGGTATTACTATCGATGAGTTTCTTTAGGTTTGTGATTAATTGATTTATATATTTGGACACTCCACATTTGGTGCATAAATGTTTACAATTGTTAGGTCTTCTTGGCAGATAGACCCCTTGATTATGATATAATGCCCTTCTGCATCTCTTGATACAGTCTTTATTTTAAAGTCTAGATTGTCTGATATAAGTATGGCTACTCCAGCTTTCTTTTGTTGACTATTAGCATGATAGATGGTTCTCCATCCCCTTATTTTCAATCTGTAGGTGTCTTTAGGTCTAAAGTGGGTCTCTTGTAAACAGCATATAGATGGGTCTTGTTTTCTTATCCATTCTCTTACCCTATGTCTTTTGATTGGAGCATTGAGTCCATTGACATTTAGAGTGAGTACTGAAAGATACGCATTTATTGCCATTATGATGCTTGTAGAGTTGGAGTTTCTGGTGGTGTTCTCTGGTCCTTTCTAATCTTTTGTTGCTTTGGTATATGTATATATTTTCATCTTTTCTCCCCTCAAAGAGTCCCCCTTAAAATTTCTTGCAGGGCTGGTTTAGTGGTCACAAACTCCTTTAATTTTTGTTTGTCTTGGAAACTTTTCATCTCTCCTTCTGTTTTGAATGACAGCCTTGCTGGATAAAGAATTCTTGGCTGCATTTTTTTTTTCTGATTGGGCACACTGAATATATCCCACCACTCCTTTCTGGCCTGCCAAGTTTCTGTGGATAGGTCTGCTGCAAACCTGATCTGTCTTCCCTTGTAGGTTAGGGACTTTTTTTCCCTTGCTGCTTTCATGATTCTCTCCTTGACTATTTTGTGAATTTGACTATGATATGCCTTGTTGATGGTCGGTTTTTGTTGAATCTAGTGGGAGTCCTCTGTGCTTCCTGGATTTTGATGTCTTTCCCCAGGCTAGGAAATTTTTCTGCTATGATTTGCTCACATAATCCTTCTACTCCTATTTCTCTCTCTTCCTCCTCTGGGACCCCTATGATTCTGATGTTCGTTTTTAATGAGTCACTGATTTCTCTAATCCTTAAATGGTGCTCTTTTGCCTTAATCTCCCTCTTTTTTCCTGTTTCGTTATTCTCTATAAGTTTGTCCTCTATATCGCTGATTCTCTGTTCTGCCTCATCCATCCTTGCCGCCGCTGCATCCATCCGTGATTACTGCTCAGTTATAGCATTTGTAATTTCATTTTGGCTATTTTTACTTCTTTTATCTCTGCAGAAAGGGATTCTAATCTATTTTTCACTCCAGTTAGTATTCTTATTATCGTGATTCTAAATTCTGGTTCAGACATCTTGCTTGTATCTGTGTTGGTTAAATCCCTGGCTGTTGTTTCTTCGTGCTCTTTCTTTTGGGGTGAATTCTTTCATTTTGTCATTTTGAAGGGAGAAAAGGAATTAATGAGGTAGAAATTTTGAAATAAAAAAATTAAAATTAAAAAAAATATTAAAATTAAAAATTAAACACACAAACACACACACAATTCAAACAGATGATACTAGATCCTATGTGTGTTTTTGTCTGGGTGTTGCAAGTGGTTTCCCCGATTAGAAGGGAAAAAAAGGGAGGGGGGAGAAAAAAAGGAAATCATTTGAGAATTTGAAAAAATGAATACACTGAAGTAGACTAAAATGAGATGATGTGGGTAAAATAGAATTTGAAAAAAAATATACACAAAAGTAAACAATATGTAGAAAAAAAATTAAAGAAAAATATTTTTAATAAAAATTAAAAATAAATGATTTTTTGTTTATCTGTATTGCAGTAAAAAGAAAAGAAAAGAAAAGAAAAAAGAGAAAGAAAAGAAAAAAGAAATTGTTTGAAAATTTGAAAAAGTGAATACACTGTAGTAGACTAACATAAAATGATGGAAGTAAGATAGAATTTGAAAAAATTTTACATAAAAGCAAAAAATATAGTAATAAAAATTAAATAAAAATATTTTTAAAAGAAACTGAAAGTAAAAATGAAGTTTTTCTCTTCAAGAAAAAGAAAATAAATGAAAAAGAGAAATAATGAAAAAGAAAGAGAAAAGGAAATTGTTTGAAAATTTGAAAAGGTGAGTACACTGAAGTAGACTAAAATAAAATGATGGAAGCAAAGTAGAATTTGACAAATTTACACAAAAGTAAAAAATATAGTAATAAAAATTAAAGAAGGTATTTTTAATAAAAATTGAAAATAAAAATGAATTTTTTTATTCAAGAAAAAGAAAAGAATTGTAAAAGAGAAAAAGGAAAAAGATAAAAAAAAAAAGAAAAGAAATTGAATAGATGAGCCTGCTAACAGATTGAAGTAGGACTGAAATTGCTTCATTTTCCCCTACAGGTCAGTCTATTTAGGTCTTTATAGTCCATAAATTAAGCAGGCAGTGAGGCTTGCGTTCTTGAAGAGCAAAATTGTTCCAGTTGGGCAGGGCTCAGTGTAACAGTTCTGCTCTCCACTAGAGGGCGCTGCTAGCCTTCTCGGATGGATTCTTGCAGAGCTAGTAGGGCATATGCACATGCGCCGGAGCAGTGAAAATGGTGCCACCCAACCACCCAGTCTGTTCTCCCAGATCAGCAATCATGCTCTGGTCCTCCATCTTCAGCTCTCATCCACTCCCCATTTTTCCATTCTCCGTGACCAGGCCCCAGGCAGTACCTCTCTCCCAAGTTTTGTCTCAGATGCAGCTGTTTTCCCCAGCCCTTTCTGAAGGACTGTGGTTTTGACCTGTTCTGCCCCTCTGCGGGAGGGTCTCACCAAGCAATGACCGAATGTCAGCTGCAACCAGGAACGCCCGCTGGACCTTGCTGTTGCCAGTGCCCTGAGACCACGGCCAGGTGCCAGCCCACCCCCAAAAAAGTTCATGAGACAGTGGAGCAGCAGCATTTCAGGGATTATGGAAAATCACAACACACATCTGGCACCAGGCTTCACTCTCAATGACCTTGCCCAAGCACCAGCGAATGTGGCTACCTTCCAGGGTCTGCTGGGACCAGGTGGCTTCAACAGTCTCTACCAAATGCCCTTCCATCAGTGGAACCACTTTTCCCCATGTGGCCCAAGAACCTCCCGGACCCAACTCTGTTCCCGAGGATTCACCTTTCCCACCAGAACACCGCCAGGTATTGAGCTGCGGATTTGAAGACTTTGTGCTCCCCTTGTTTACAGCCTTAATGGAATTTAAACCCTCTTTTCTCCTTTCTCCTTTCTCCTTTCTCCCTTTTTTAGTTTAGTCCCTGTGGCTGTTTCCAATTTTCAACTTTCTCTCCAGCTGCTTTTGGGGATGCGTGCTTTTCCCTTATGCTCCTCCCCTCCCCAGTCTCTGTCCTCTTTCCGCCTGCAAAAGGGGTTCCTACTTTTCGTGGCTTCTCATTCCTCAAGTTCAGCTCTCTGTGCCAAGTATCTGCTGAATTCTGTGGTTCAGGTTGTGTAGGTTGTGTTAATCCTCCAATAAGTTTTCTAGGTGTGTAGGATGGTTTAGTGTTGGTCTGGCTATATTTCATGGATGCAAGACACACAAAAAGCTTCCATGCTGTTCTGCCATTTTGGCTCCTCTCTTTAGAGCAATTTTAAATGTATCACCTTTTTTATTTCACTTTTTACTTTTTCATTGTTAGTATGTAGAAATGCAGTTGAGTTTTTTTTGTGTTGCTCTTGTATCCTGTAAGCATGCTAAACTCACTTATTAGTTCTAGTATTCTAAAGAAAATTCCTTGATATTTTCTACATAGACAATAATGTTGTCTGCAAATAAGGACCATTTTATTTCTTATTTCCAGACCAATGATTTTATTGTAACAAAACACAATTAGTTAACATGGTTTAAGATCCCACTTTGATATATTATTTTTTTTTAATTTTTAAAAATTTTAAAAATGTTTATTTATATTTTGAGAGAGAGTGAGAGATCATGAGCAGGGGATGGGCAGAGAGAGAGGGAGACATAGAATCCGAAGCAGACTCCAGGCTCTGAGCTGTCAGCACAGAGCCTGATGCAGGGCTCGTACTTGCCAACTGTGAAATCATGACCTGAGCCAAAGTCAGACACTTAACCAACCTGTCACCCAGGCACCCCAGCTATTTTAAATAAAAGTTACTTAAGAGAAAAAAAAGCATACTCAGGCCCTCCTCCACCCCCCTAAAAGCAAGGGAGGAAAATCTCCCATGTGAAATGTACCCTCCCTGTAGCAGGAGGTAAAAAGACACCCTTATCACCAGAAGTGGGAAATTTAGAGCAGAGGAGGTGGTATAACAACTTTTGTTACTTTTTACTAATGTACTACCCCAGTCCAAACTCTGTTTAGAATCCCTTACTAATTGAAGCTCCCAAAGTTAAGTTTTCTTTGTCCTGCCAATTCCTCACAGATTTATTGTCTCTGTCTAAAATGTATAACAATTTCCTGCCTTGGTTACTTCCTTGGGTCTCATTTCATTACTGGACTTCCATGCACATGTAATAAAACTTTTGACTTTTTCTCCGGTTAATCTGTCTCATCTAAATTTAATTTTTAGTCTACTTGGAAGACCTTGAGAGTAAAGAAGAGTTTTTCCTTCTCTCCACAACTAATCTTTAGGAAGCTACTATTTGCTGAGTTGGGTGTAGTGTCAAAGGATATCCATACTTATATGAAAGTTACTAAAACACTCCTATATTTCCCAACTACATATCTCTGTGAAGCTGGATTTTTTTTTGTATCCTTCAACCAAAACAGCATATCACAACAGACTGAATGCAGAAGTGGATGTGAGAAACCAACTACATTCCACTCACAAAGACATTAAAGGTATTTTTTAAACAGAGCTACTCTTATAACTAATTATTTTGTTTGGGAAAATATAGTTGTTTTTATATGAACATGCTGTGGATTTACATTTGCTGTTTTTAATGAATTAATAAATATTTGAAGACTTAACACATAAATTTAATTAAACTTAAATCTGATTAAAAGTTTAGTTCTTCAGTCGTGCCAACTACATTTCATGTTCTCAATAATCATATGTGGCTGGTGGCCACTGTACTGGACCACACAGATAGAGAATGTTTCCGTGTCTACAGAAAGTTGTATAGGATGGCACTGGAATCTGCAGGTATGGCAGGGCTAAGAATGATGCTTTCTCAGCTAATTCCTGGAACGGTACATGATAAATTCAAGAAAAAAAGTCATTTCTCATCACTCCAAAGAGATTATGAGTGAAACCTATTGACCATGCCATCTCACGAAAAAGAAGAGGGTTTGCAAGAAATGTGATGGAAATCCTCCCAAAAAAAGAACCATTTATGTTTGTTGAGTTTTAGTCCTGCAAGCCTTCATGCTTTTCTGTTTTTGGGGGGGCTGGGGGGGCACTGTAGCTAGATGGATGGAGGCAGATTCACAGAAAAACACGTTGGCTGACATTGTGGACATGGCTAATGCTAAGGTGGGCACTGTGTGGGTGGACACTGGGGAGGTGTTGAGCGCTGGGTAAGTAGACACTGAAAAAATAAATGCCAACTATGGCAAGATGAACTCTGTGGGTGTAGGTAAGGTACTGGGTATTTTGGGGTCCCTGTCTCTATGTAGTAGAGGGGGCATGGCAAGGACACATGGTTGGGATAAGTCTGCACAGTATCTGCTTTTCTTTGAACTCAGGGAAGTTCAAAGGAAGCAAGTGAAGGTATTAGCGAAGGTGAGAGAAACCAATGCTCATATAATGAGCTGGGAAATTCCACGTCTAATCTGTGACGGTATTCTTTAATCACCTAAATCTATGATTATAATGAGTAGCTGCCTTCCTATTTAGCATTTTTTTCCTTTTTAGAAATTTGTTCTATATTATAAAGATCTTCCATTCTTATGTCATAAGTCAAAGAAAAAAAACTTTTTTCTGAAATAGCAAATATTGGTTGAATTCATCAAATAACTCCAGGGTTCAAATTCTAAATTGTATTCAGAATAAATTAGCATTGTTATGTACCATGAAACTAAAGGTTTTTAGA
Source organism: Panthera leo (assembly GCF_018350215.1). NCBI lineage: Eukaryota > Metazoa > Chordata > Mammalia > Carnivora > Felidae > Panthera > Panthera leo. The sequence goes on along the minus strand of NC_056686.1, from coordinate 106,867,371 downwards.
AAACCATACACATATTTTTGCAAGATATCATACCCTGATTTCTGTCATGTTTTTTCTTGAAAAAAAATTCGTGAGTATCAAGAATTCCAACTCACCCAATTCTCTACTACAGGTTAAGAATAAAATTTTAAAAGAGTGGCAATTATGAGGAAGGGCCATTTTTAGGGTCAGACAGCCCCTGTCATTGAGAAGTGGAGTGAGCAGTGGAGCCGCTGGGGTAACACATAAGCCCTGTGAAAGTCCTAACAGGATGGGACAGACTGGAGGCCCTTTTCCCCCTGGCAGTTTGAATGACAGAGGCTCTGAACATTTACAGAGAGAGGTTCAGAATTACCCTCAAATCAACAGCATCTTCTGAAGAGGGTACAGACTACTCAACATCCCAGCAGACATCATATAAGCTCCTACTACTTGGTGGACACCTGGTTCTGCAGAAATGTGGCATGTCTGGGGTGGGAGTGTTGAGCACACAGTAGAAAAAAGACAGGAGGAGAAGCAGCTTGGTGGAGAGTCAAGGACATTATCATGCCAACAAGCAGCAATTTTAAATCCCCTGAACATGCACAAACCTTGCAGACTCAGGTGACATCATTCTCTCCTCCCAGTCTGATGATTACTTGCCAACTTGCAAAGCTTTGCTGGATAATTTTTGCCTTACAGTCTCCAAATTTCTCTGGAGTTCTTTTCAAACATATCTGGAGCGCTTTTGAATCATGCAGGTGTGAGGCAGGTGATAAGCAACACACCTGTCATCTGACATCTGTTGTCTGCTTCATACCTGCTTGATGTTATTTTACAAATGGGGTTCATTCCCCAGTGACCACTGCAGCCCATCTAGAAATTCTGCTGGTCTCTCAGTCCCTAGATGTTTTGCTTGTTACCAGCAAAGTCAAGAAGACATGGCTTCAGGAAGAGAGCAAAGGGTAGGAATCTGAAGAGCTGGGCTCTAGGTAAGATTCAAAAACATGACTTCTGGGTGGTCTTGATGAATTATCTTCCCCTTTCTGGGGAAGGACATCAGTTTGTTTATCTGGAAGCTGAATAGGCTCGCTGGTGGCTTTCAGGTATCTTTTCACCCTAATATTTGCCCATGGTGACCTGCTCTCCCTCAATTCCAGGCTGAGGTTTTGTCTTATCTTTATTAACCAGTCTTCCTTCTGAAGCCTGCCTAAACTTCCATTTTCTTCTTCGGTGCATTTGCTTTTATTCTCTTCAGAGAGAATAGATGTGTATATGGAGTGGGGAGGGCAGGGGGAGAGAGAGCATGTGCCTGTGAGCAGAGGAAGGTGCATGTGTGCTCTGGTATCAGTGAGTATTTGCATGAGTGTATATTTACATGGGAAAGGGGTGGATATCACCCCCTTAGGCTTTTCCTAGGCAGGCACTGTGGATTCTACTCTCCATCCTGCTACAGCATAGAGGTCTCAGTGATCAAGTCAGCGTGTGTGTGTGTGTGTGTGTGTGTGTGTGTGTGTGTGTATGTGTGATTTGAGGGGGAGTCAGTGTGTGCAGGAATTCATCTGTGTGTGGGTCTGGAGGAGTGTTTCAGGGCTTGGCTCCATGTATTGGGGCATCAAACAAGGGAGGATGTATAAAGAATCATGACGAAATCCATATAAGCACTACTTCTTTCAAAGAAGAAGAACAATAAAGGAATAAACCAAACAGAAAAAGGGCAACTTGGGAACCAGGACTAAGTCACAGACAGCTTGAAACAGGCACCATCTACACTCAGGTGGGATTCACTCAGGTGCAGAAGAAGCCCTGCTCTAGGTAAAGGTGTCCAAAGTAACAGACTCTGGGTGGTCTTGACCCATTGCCAGCCCACGATCGACCTGACACACACACACACGTGCGCACACACACACACACACACACACACACACACTCAGTGCCTGTGCCAGACCCTTTGCTGCTTTATGTTGAAAAAACAATTAAGAAAGTGGAGTCAGCAAATGACACCCACAGCCAACTGTGGAGTTAAAAGTGATTTAATGGGGGCAGGGCAGGAAAGATCCACTTGATCCCCCAAACCTCTCTTTAGATGAGCCCTGAGAAGTTAGAAAAGTAGCTCAGCCAGTGAGACTCTCAGCGTCATTTAGAGGCTCGGAGCCCTCCAGAGCAGTGTGAGGGAAATCTTTGTAGAGGGTGCAAAGAGGGAGGGTTATGACTCAGAGTGGCAGCATGCTAATTGTAAAGAAGGCATAGAAGCAGAATGTGAGAGGGGATTCAGCATCCGGTGGTCGGCTCCCCAAGGGCTTGCTTGGCTGTAGACCCCATTACTTCTGCTTGGTCTTCTGCTGAGCTGGTGCTGGGGTGACTGTTGAGGGACATGGCTCAGGAACCTTGGGGTGGCAGGATTCTGGTGCTTTGGGATGGCAAGGCTCTGGAGCCTTGGGGTGGCAGGGCTCTGGAGCTTTGGGGTGGCATGGCTCATTGGTTTTGGGGACACATGATTCCTGGGGTGGTGGCTGGCAGGGCTGTTTCACCTGCTGCTGCTGAGGCTGAGGGGGAGGGGTGCAAGGCTGCTTCTGCTGATGAGAACTCATGCTTCACAGGAGGCTGACCCTACAGACAGAACAGACAGGTCAGATTATTTAAACAGGGATTAACTAGGTTAGAAACCATGTTCAATGTCAAATAGGTTTCTTTTCAGTCTCCTTTAAATCAAACAGACTTCATTTCCCCTGGCTGTCTCCCTGAACACTTGAAAGTAAAGTATGCTTTGATAATTTCTGGGCCATTTCAAGAGAAGGAGCTAAAAGACAATTTGTTCTGCTCCATTTCAGTGGGTTCATTCCCCAGCAACATTTCTTCCCCAGGCATGTCGAATCCCTCATTGACAAGTACCACACTGAAGTATTTTTGAAAGTGACATTGTAGAAACAACTGCAGTCTACCCACCCCTACAAACATGTAGCACACCTGTGACTTACAGAATGCCTCTGTGGGTCTTAGCTCCTGTGACCTCGCTTTGCCTTTGCTTATATAGTCTGCTCTGAAATGTTCTTCCCATCTCTGTTCGTCCAAATCACCTCCATTGTAGCCCTCATGTGCCATCACCAGGAGATCTTGAATAGGCTCTCCCAAACTGCCAAAGCCCTTCCCTGTCCCTCTGTTCCCCTACCAATCACTATCTGCTTTGCATTTCATCTTTGTACATGCATGCACTATCTTCCTTGCTAGGCTGCGAGCTTGCTGAGTAAGTTGCATAACAGTCTGATTTACACAAAGTGTAACAGGCATGGTGCCTGAAATATAGCAAACACACAGTAGAGGTCCATCTCATGAATTAACATTTTTATGAGTCATAAACAGAGAAAATAGTGGTGTTGCTGAGAGTACCTGGGTCTGAGTCCTAGTCACATCCTGGTGTTAACTTACTACGGGTACTTACACAGACCTGTCCCTTCCCTGGCCCCCAGTCCCATAGTTATCCATTGAAGTAGCAGACTTACCTGCCCCTAAATTCCCTTCACACCCAAACTATGCCTTACTCTAAAATACAGATACCCCAGTACTCTCTCTAATTAATACCCCCATCAGCTCTCTTAAACATATTTGCCTTTGTCCAGTTTCCAATAATAAAAAAATAAACATGAATTTCAAATTGGTCCCAAACAGAGACTCACCTGGTACGCAGCGAACAGGTTGTCTGGTTGCTCTGGTCTGATGTGAAGTCATCGGCCAGCCGGCCTTTTATAGGATAATGTGCCCTGCCTCAAGGAAACAGAATCACCCCAGGCCCCCTGTGTTTTCATTCCTTACCTGTCAAACATGATTCACCCTACTCCCCTCAATTACCAATTGGCTCAGCTTTTGTGATGAAAACCACCCACTTGATATTTTTTTGGCACTGGCTATGTGACAATGATGTCACTGGTGCCTGATTCCCAGTGCCACCCTCTCCCTTAGACCCAGGCATAGGGTTTGTGTGGGGGGAGGGGGGAGCCACAGACTTCCTAGAGGGTTTCATCAGTTAACCCTGGAGGACGATCTGAGTCCTTTTTGTGGCCTTGCTACCTTCTTGCTCTCTCTTCTATTCTGTGGGACAGAATACATTTGGGCACATGAAAAAGCGGGAGAGGGGTGCGGAGGAGCTGAGGTGGGCACCAATTGTCTTGTAAAGGTAGATGCTAGAGGTCATCGACTGACTTAGGACAGACTTCTTGTCTGGGGTCCAGGACGTTTTCCCATCTTTCCCCTAACCCCATTGAATCACCCACATTCAGATTACTTAATTATTACCCCCAACCCCACCCCTTCCTGACTGGTTGCTAATCTGGGTGAACCTGCTTTGCCTTCACCAACCACACCTTCACCCCTCTCCTACTTCAGAGATTTTCAAGGGCTAATTCCTCTTCTGGGATAACCTTTTCCCTCCACTCCACCCAGCCTTCTGGCCCTGGCCCTTCCTTTCTAACCCAGCTGCAAACCACCCACCACCCACCAAAAACCTGGAAGCCTCTTCTAACTACCTTAGCTCCTAAGAGCCCATTTCCACTCCTTCTTTGCCACTCTCAGTCCCAGCCCTGACACCTGGAGGTCTTGCTGGCTGCAATGCTTTCCTTCTCGTGGCTCTGTATCACCTGGGGGCTCTCCCAGCATCAAAGCTGTGCCTGCTTCAAACAACAGCTCTCCCATGGTGATATTTGTTTCCACATTTAACCAATATTAATGAAGATGCTAGTATATGCCAAGCATGTCTCATTCTGGGAACTACCCAAGTGTGAAGGCCACTTCCCCTCAACAGACTGGGAAATTCTTAGCACCAGAAACACATCCTACTTCAGAGCCACTAATTTAATGGATCTCAGAGAGCTTCAGTCTATACTCTTTAAGTGATGTTTGGGGGATTTGAGGTTACAAGAGGTTAAATAACTCTCCCAAAGTCAAATAACAAGCCCCATGAGAAAATTAATTCTACATTGAAATCCTATGTTCTTCTTTGTTTGAGCCCCTCCCTACTCCTAATGCCTATACAGGAAATTAAACCCAAGCAGGAAAATGAGTACAGGTGGGAAGGAGAACTCAGATTTCCTGGCTTGCAGCTGGATCCACTCAGTCCTGGGAGAGCTTTATGTGACAGGCAACGTAATAAGAAAAAAGAGCCTTGCCTTTTGGAGTAAATCTTTAATCTTTGCTAAGATGAATACTCTTAGGTAGAAATAAGGCTGCTTAATGTTTGAAGTGCCCCTGGGATTAACAGTAGTATTTCTAGCTCTGCTGAAAATAGAAGGGGTATGAATTAGCATAGGTGGAAGTAAGGGACCCCTTCAACATATCACTCAGTGGACCAGGGTCTGAAAGAGGAAGGGAAAAGCTAAAATGCCTGTTTTGACCCAGAATTGCTTTCACTTTGGAGAAGACACCAGGAGGGCGTAGTGACAGAATCCAAGTACCCTAACTAGTAATGAGACTGAGGTTGGCAGTACGTGAGTAGCTTCTGAGCTCCTGAGGAAGGTATGCCTTCCCTCCATGATAGATCCTCGAGTCTCCTTGCCACAGGGCTTCTCTTTTCTGGGAACATAAGAACAGGGATCCCCAAGATCTCTACACCAGCAACTTCCTGTGATCAACATAACATGAAACTGAAGTCACTGGTTCAGCTCTGTCCTCAAAACACATCTGTTACTAGGCGTGGCCTTTGGAAAATCCAAATCACCCTTAGAACCCAGGTGTGTGGACAGCTCCTCTTCCTCATTCCCCTTCCCTGCCCCCAGACACCTAAATGTTTGTGGAGCATCTGCTGGTTCCAGCTGGGTGAACTTGAGTCCTGGGTCAGCCTCTCACTGTCTTCATGGCCATTAGTGCACCTCCCTCCTCACAAGGTGCCTGTTATGTAGTAGCTGCTCAGCAAGCTGACGATTATAGAAAGACTGACTGACTGACTGATGAATAGCATTATTTATGAAGAAAGGCCCAGAGACTACTGGGAAGTTCCTTGTCTTTGGGGGGTGAGCTGGGAGGAGGAAGGGCTCAGCAAAGGACAGACAGCACTGCCACTGCCTTCCTCAGGCAGCTGCTCATTGTCAGTCATTCTAGTGATCACCTCCCTCTGAGCTGGTGCTGGCACCATGACCACAGCTGAGCTCCAAGCCTCTCATCTGACTCTCGCTCTCTTCCAGGCTTGGACTAGGTCCCTCCCTTCACCCAAACCCGCTCTAGGGAGCCCCTAACAGGAGGAGCTCCAGGCAGAACCTGCTGCTCTACCTGGTAGTATCCTTAGCCAGAGGGTTCTGTTTCCTACTCCTCAGTCCTGTAGGGTCACCCAGCTTGTCCCAGGCTCTGGAGGATCTGAATTGAGCTCTGCAGCTGGAATACCATGTACCCTCCCTGGGCCTTGGCCCTGGATGCCACGGAATTTTGCTGTCACCCAATACCCTGCCCTGGCTGGACTCTCCTACCTACCTTGGCTTGTGTTCCCTTCACTCCACCCAACACTGCTCTGGCTCTGGCCTCTGGAACTTCCTGTGACCCCCAACAGTATTCTTCCTGTTTGCCTATCTGAGGCTCACTCAGCGGTTGGTGTTGAGTCTGTTCTCCCCTTCAGAGAAGCTCCGTTTCACTACCAGTGTGGGGTTAGCGGGTGAATCTGGCCCCACAAATGTCCCAAATAATTAAAGGGGGATAACAGTGGCTTCCAATGAGAAGTACATCTCCCATTATTTCACAGGACACCATTCTGAGGACACCGAAGGCTGCTGCTGTTCACACATCAAAACCTGGCTCCCATCTGGACCAGCTGCCAGAAGGTCCTTTAGTTCTGAGTATGCCTCAGTCTCATCATGCATTTGCAGAGCAGGGAAGGTGGTAGTGCTGAGCCTTGTCAGTGATCAGACCTTCTTCTGCTTATGTCACTCCCTTCTCCTGTGCTTCCCCAAGACCCAGAGCATGCAGAGAATGTCATGCAGAATTCCAATTCTAGTCATTTTACCATGGGTGCCATATTTAAGACACGCTAACATCTGGAAAAAAGAGGTAGTAAGAAACCTTCCCCTGTCACCTTGAAGAGCTAGGGACACCATTTCAGGCCATGATGGTTTTAAAGAAGTCTCCATAGCCTACGGAGTCCTCCATTTGTAAAAAAAGAAGGAAACAGAGGAAGAGACACCATGTCCCAGGCACTTAGAAACCTCTTAAACACCTTGGTCCAGCAGGTAGAAGACATGAAGTTTGCAGGGATGATGCCAAGTAGAGAGGGACAGGAGTCCTAGCCCTGGAGAGCCTCCACCCTGCTCCTAGTCCTGGTCCAGGAGAGGGGAAAAGACAAATGGGGAGGGAGGGGACCCATTCCAGGCCTCACAGCTGGTTTAGTAGCAGAATCAGACCAGAACCTGGGATGTCTGATTGTCTCTCTACCTCACTGTTGCTCTGAAAACAGAGCACAACCCCCTCTCCCAGCCTCCCTCTCTTCCACTCTCAATCCCTCAAGGGAGGGATAAAAAAGTTAATTCTGGATTCTCTTCCTTGAGGCAGATAGAAAAGTAGGGATCCAGGCTTAGTACTGGCCCAGATGTTCCAAAGCCTTGTTACCCCTTCATAGCAGTTATGACCTTAAGCATGTTACCTAAACTTTCTGCCCTTTGATGTTGCCATCTTTAAAATGGGGACATTAAGGTGTATTTCACAAGAGTGTTGTAAAGATTAAATTAAATGATGCTTCAAACATTCTTAGGATGAATGAACTAAAAATGTGCATACTAATTCCTGCTAATTCCTCTTCTTCCACTAGAAATCAGATGAAACTTCCTCCTGTGGAGTGTTTCCTTTTTCTGCTCTGTGCGTGCATGTGCGTGTGCATGTGTGTCTCTATGTGTGTGAGGACCCAGGCTCCAGGCACCTCTTACCCATGGAGCACAATGCTTGGGCTTTCCAATTGCTTTATCTCTGCTGTTTTTTTCCACTAAACTTTTAGGTAGACATTTTGTCAGATTGCCCAATTCAGACATTATATGAGCTGGAGTGCAGGGGGTGGATAAAAGGGTTGGAGATCTTGCAATGACCTAGGCATGCCCTAGGTAAGGAAAGTTGGCAGAAAAACATTAAGGAACACTCCCAGAAGTCAAAAGGTAGGAGGTTCCAGGATACAGTCCCTTAACAACTCTGCCATATTGTTTCTCAACACTAGCTGGAGGGCTATGCTCGGGACAAACACTGGCTGGGTCCTGATATTCTCCCACAGCTAAACTGATCAATTCCTCTCTATTGTCTATTTAAGATAGAGTTTCTCTGGGTATGGATGATCAAAGACACAGATATTTTCTTGTTGAGGGTATCGAGTTTTAAAATGAAATCTCAGGTGGTTCAGACGAATGTCTTAGGTGTGCTGCCCACACACCACTCATTGCCCCTTGGGTTGTCGAAGGGCAGAGTGACAGCATTCATGGCTAAACATTTTCCACACACAGTCCAAAACCCCATTGGAAGTGACCACTGTTTGTAGTTGCCTGTCCCTTCTTTTGTTTCTTCAGCTGTGTCTGCATTGTCCCCTATCCACTTGTGAAAGCAGGTACCCTCAGTGTGCAAAGTATACATAAAAAAAAATTATACCTACAGATTACAAGTTTGGAAACATAAAGTTCTAGGTTCAAATTCCTACCCTGCTCCTTACTAGTTGTGCGTGGATGATATTCAGAAGATTTCTTAATAATAATATCTACCATTTGATTGGCACCTACAAAATTCTGTTTTTGGCACTTGACACTAATCCTCACGACAGCATTGCTCCAAACAGGTCATTTAACCCATTCTATAGATATAGAAGCCAAAGCACAAAGAATAGTTACCTGCACAAGTTTAATATTTTTTTTTACCATTTATTCATTTTTTGATAGAGACTGAGAGTGAGCGGGGGAGGGGCAGAAAGAGAGGGAGATGGAATCTGAAACAAGCTCCAGGCTCTGAACTGAGAGCACAGAGCCTGATGCAGGGCTCGAACTCAGACCATGAGATCATGACCTGAGCTGAAGTCAGACGCTTAACCGACCCACACAGGAGCCCCTCACCTGCACAAGTTTACATGGCTAATAAGTGGCAGGGACAAGATACAAATCCAGCACTGAGGCATAGGAATCTCAGTTGATCTTATCTATAAGTTAGGAATGATAATATTTGCTTCCAGGGCTATTATTAAATGAGATTACATACGCAAAGCAACTACTATAGTGACTAGAGCATAGTAGATGGATACTGGATATCACATGACTTTCTTCTCCTTAGGGTTATTGGGGTTATTGGAAACTCATCTTCAGTGACTCAGAACATTGTATAATGTTCTTGATTTGTGAAATAGTCAATTAATCATTTATTTAACACATATTTGCTGAATAACAACCAAATGTCAAGCATGAAGTTCCAGCCTTAAAGAAGTCTGGTGGAAGAATAGGCAGCCTTCTGTGAGCTTCTGGGACCCAAAACCCACTGGTGAAGGGTGTTTCCCCAACTGTCCTAAACGTAAGAATCACTTGGGATGCTTGTTAAAATAAAAGTACAGCTTTTAAAGTAACTTCTTTATCCTAATGACATAGAAATAGCTAGGGGAGGCCTGGGAGTCTGTATTTCTAAAGTGTTTATCAGGTGGTTCTTATGATAAAATAAGTAAACATTAGGTTCTAAACCCAATGGCTTTTCTTTCTTGATTGCAATGGACATCATCTGCTATCTTTTAAAAAATATCCCTATCTGGGTTATACTTTTTTTTTTTAATTTTTTAAATCTTTATTTATTTTTGAGAGAGACAGAGTGTGAGCAGGGGAGAACTGAGGGGAGGGAGACACAGAATCAGAAGCAGGCTCCAGGCCCCGAGCTGTCAGCACAGAGTCCGATGCAGGCCTGAACTCACAAACCATGAGATCATGACCTGAGCTAAAGTTGGACGCTTAACTGACTGAGCCACCCAGGCACCCCTGGGTTACACTTTAGTTCTAACCAGTTAATTTTTAACAAGTCCTCAGCTACCATCATGGTTGAAAATCACTGCTCTAACAGAATGGCTAAACTCCTATTCCCTGAACTCAGACAGCCCCAGTGCCCTGAACTCCTCCCTGTGGAAAGGAGGTGAGGTGGGTGCTGGACACATATTGATGTTGATGAAACTAGATGCTGGTGGATGTGAGTATTTAACCTGAGGACATTGGGAGCCTTGGGAAGCAATGAAGTCTCCTCCAAGGAAGGCTAAATACTTCCACACACCCTTCAATCCAACCCTCCCTGCAAAGAATCATCAAAAGACAGGCTCTGGTTGTCTTGGCCAGGCATGTCCTGGAGCCAATGGCTTGGAGCCAGTAGATTGTCCTGTGTCACCTGCCTGGACAACATCATGCACATGGTATGGAGATGTTTTGCTGGTGTAGGCAGGTGGAGAGGGGGAGGCAAAACTTTACAGGTATCCCCCATTTTTGAAAAGTTCACATTATACCTTATTTTTTTAAATACTTACATTAGTCTCCATTTTTTGCTAACCGAAAGAGTATTGTCATACTCTTGTGGAAATAGTGCTAAGCTGTTTTGCAGCAAGCCCTTATAGAGGCAGCATACACTCTTAGCAGTAAGAGCAGCCCCACCAAGCTCGTTCCCTGGGAACAGCACTTAGCATCGAAGGAGCCAGCAGCCAGGGTCAGAAGTACATCAATTATTGGAAACTCATCTTCAGTGACTCAGAACATTCCATAATTTTCTTGAGGAAAATTCTTGTAGGAAATTAAAGTTCTTTCACAACTGTGTCTGAACATCTGTGTTTTGTCTCCACTTAGCTTGTGCATCCTTTATCAGGATGTGTCCTCAGGTATCAGAAAAGCCTAAGATGAAATGAAATGATGCCTCAAACATTCTTAGGATGTATGGACTAAAAATGTGCATACTAATTCCTGCTAATTCCTCTTCTTTCACCAGAAATCAGATGAAACTTCCTCCTGTGGAGTGTGTGTTTCCTTTTTTCTGCTCTGTGCATGCATGTCTGTATGCATGTGTGTCCACATAAACGGGGTCATTCAATATGTTTTCATACTATCTGCTTCCTTTCCCTCAGGGATGTATTTATAAAGTTTATCCATGTTCTGTAGTGTAGTGTGTCCAATTTCATTGCTATGTAGTGTCTCATTGTATGAACATACCATGGTTAACTTATCCATACTTATGTTAATGAATATTTAGGATAGTTTCAGCTTGAAGTTATCATAAGTCCTGCTATAATGAACATCTTCATCTATGTGTTTTACAGTCATATGTATATATTTGTTTTGTATATACATTAAAGAGTGAACTTTCTGGGATAGAGGTGCAACTCTGATGCAAATACTGTCTGATAGTTTTCCAGAGTGGCTGTCCAACTTCTTCCCTCATCAGCAGTGCAGGAGAGATCCTATTTATCTGCCCCCTCTTCTACACCTGGAATTTTCTGTGTCCTTAATTTTTGCCAGGATTTTGGCTTGCACAGTGGCATCACACTTTCATTCTAATCTGAATATCTCAGCAACTTTTTATGTTTATTGTTTATGTTGACATTCTCTTTCATGAAGCACCTGTGCAAACCTTTGCCCATTTTCCCAGTATGTTGTCTGTAGTTTTTATCAATTTTAGGAGTCCTTTATGTATTCTGAATAAAATACTTTATCTCTAGCATGTACATGTCACACATATGTATTTATATACATATTCACACACGCATATACATACATGTGTGTTTGTATAAAATTCTCCCAGCCTGTGTCTTTGTGTATTTTAATAGTATCTTTTGTTGAACAGAATTATTACTTTTATGTAGTCAAACGTATTAATTCTTTTTGTACATAGCACTTTTGTGCTATTTAGGAAATCTTTGCCTGCTCCAAGGTCAGTAAGACTTACTTTTGTGCTTTCTTCTAAAATTTTATGTTGTTTTACTTTTTAAATTCAGATCTATAATTTGTCAGGAATTATTTTTGTGGATGCCCAAGGTGAGAGTTAAGATGTATCTGTTTCTTATGAAAGTCCATTTGACTCATTGCCATTATTGAAAAAACTGTCTTTTTGCATTTGTTTGTAATGCCATTTGGGGGGGGATGGGGTAATGAGTCAGATAATTGTGTCTGTGTGACTGTATTAGAGTCTAACAGAATCTTTCAATACGTGAACATGACATACATCTTCATTTGTTAGCTCTTCTTTAGTTTCCGTAATGTTTTATACTTTTAGTATAAAGGTTTCATATATTGTTCACTAAATTTAGTTAAGGTAATTGGTGCTATTCTTTTGATTTCTTTGTTCCCTAGTTTTATTGAGATACAATTGTCATATAACATTGTGTAAGTTTAAGGTGCACAATGTGGTGATTTAATACATGTACATATTGTGAAATGTTTGTCCCTGTTTTTATTGAGGTCGAGAAAAAGCAAAAATCTTAAGTACAGATCGGTGAATTTTTTATATACCTATGCACCCATGTAACTACTATGCATGGGACAGAACATTTCCAGAAATCCGGAAAGCTACATCATGTGCCCTCTGGTCAGTGTGTTCACCAAGGATAACCACTATTCTGACTTCTATAACATATTATACTTGCTCCTGGTCTTAACAGTTCTAAGTGCCAATATGGTATCTTCTCCAGGGCCTCTCTCCTCGGCAGTTTGTACAAATGCCAATCATTGTTTCATTGTTCCACTCTCCTTTTCAGACACTTTCTGCTTAGGATTTTAGTCCTAACCTGAACATTCCCAGAATTCGCTAAATTTTAAGAATGGAAAAGTCAGTCACTTGCTTGAAGCCCCAGAAAACATCCATTGGCTCTTTCAATTTCTCTGTCCCCCAGCAAGAGTCCACCACAGTGGAAAACCAAGGTTTTCATTCTTCTGCTCATACCCAGAATCCACAAATGATGCTAGGGTAAAAAAAATTTTTTTTGGTTCATCTCTGAAGTTCTCCTTCCTCTGGAGTCTTACCGTCCTCATCTGAGTTCAGATAGTTTATGCATGTATTCTAGATTTGCCCTAGATGACTGGTTTGCTATAAACTACCCCGCTCCACTCAGAAGCAGAAGTTCATTATGCATTTGGGGATGTAAGAACAGCAAGACCCTTGGGGCGCCTGTGTGGCTCAGTCGGTTAAGTGTCTGACTTCAGCTCAGGTCATGATCCCACAGTCCATGGGTTTGAGACCCGCATAGGGCTCTGTGCTGACAGCTCTGAGCCTGGAGCCTACTTCGGATTCTGTGTCTCCCTCTCTTTCTGCCCCTCCCCCACTCATGCTCTGTCTCTCTCACTGTCAAAAGTGAATAAATGTTTAAAAAAAGTAAAAAAGCCAATCGATGTAGAAAAGGCATTTGACAAAATTCAGCAATCTTTCTTAATAAAAACCCTCGAGAAAGTCGGGATAGAAGGAACATATTTAAAGATCATAAAAGCCATTTATGAAAAGCCGACAGCTAACATCATCCTCAATGGGGAAAAATAGAGCTTTTTCCCTGAGATCAGTAACACGACAGGGATGTCCACTCTCACCGCTGTTGTTTAACATAGTGTTGAAAGTGCTAGCATCAGCAATCAGACAACAAAAGGAAATCAAAGGCATCAAAATTGGCAAAGATGAACTTAAGCTTTCACTTTTTGCAGTTGACATATTATACATGGAAAATCCAATAGACTCCACCAAAAGTCTGCTAGAACTGATACATGAATTCAGGAAAGTCACAGGATACAAAATCAGTTGTATTTTTATACACTAATAATGAAGCAACAGAAAGACAAATAAAGAAACTGATCCCATTCACAATTGCACCAAGAAGTATAAAATACCTAGGAATAAATCTAACCAAAGATGTAAAAGATCTGTATGCTGAAAACTATAGAAAGCTTATGAAGGTAATTGAAGAAGATATAAAGAAATGGAAAAACATTCCATGCTCATGGATTGGAAGAATAAATATTGTCAAAATGTCACTACTACCCAAAGCTATCTACACATTCAATGCAGTCCCAATCAAAATTGCACCAGCATTCTTCTCGAAACTAGAACAAGCAATACTAAAATTCATATGGAACCACAAAAGGCCCGGAATAGCCAAAGAATTTTGAAGAAGACCAAAGCAGGAGGCATCACAATCCCAGACTTTAGCCTCTACTACAAAGCTGTGATCATCAAGACAGCATGGTATTGGCACAAAAACAGACACATAGACCAATGGAATAGAATAGAAACCCCAGAATGAGACCCACAAATGTATGGCCAACTAATCTTTGACAAAGCAGGAAAGAACATCCAATGGAAAAAAGACAGTCTCTTTAACAAAGGGTGCTGGGAGAACTTGACAACAACATGCAGAAGATTGAAACTAGACCACTTTCTCACACCATTCACAAAAATAAACTCAAAATGGATAAAGGACCTGAATGTGAGACAGGAAACCATCAAAACCCTAGAGGAGAAAGCAGGAAAAGACCTCTCTGACCTCAGCCGTAGCAATCTCTTACTCGACACATCCCCAAAGGCAAGGGAATTAAAAGCAAAAATGAACTACTGGGACCTTATGAAGATAAAAAGCTTCTGCACAGCAAAGGAAACAACCAACAAAACTAAAAGGCAACCAACAGAATGGGAAAAGATATTTGCAAATGACATATCGGACAAAGGGCTAGCATCCAAAATCTATAAAGAGCTCATCAAACTCCACACCTGAAAAACAAATAACCCAGTGAAGAAATGGGCAGAAAACATGAAGAGACACTTGTCTAAAGAAGACATCTGGATGGCCAACAGGCACATGAAAAGATGCTCAACGTCGCTCCCCATCAGGGAAATACAAATCAAAACCACACTCAGATATCACCTCACGCCA
>NC_056686.1:106694400-106852459 GCF_018350215.1 Panthera leo | reverse complement strand
GTCAGTGTGGCCAAAATGAACAAATCAGGAGACTATAGATGGTGGAGAGGATGTGGAGAAACGGGAACCCTCTTGCACTGTTGGTGGGAATGCAAGTTGGTGCAGCCACTCTGGAAAGCAGTGTGGAGGTTCCTCAGAAAATGAAAAATAAACCTACCCTATGACCCAGCAATAGCACTGCTAGGAATTTACCCAAGGGATACAGGAGTACTGATGCATAGGGGCACGTGTACCCCAACGTTTATAGCAGCACTCTCAACAATAACCAAATTATGGAAAGAGCCTAAATGTCCATCAACTGATGAATGGATAAAGAAATTGTGGTTTATATACACAATGGAGTACTACAGGGCAATGAGAAAGAACGAAATATGGCCCTTTGTAGCAACGTGGATGGAACTGGAGAGTGTGATGCTAAGTGAAATAGGTCATACAGAGAAAGACAGATACCATATGTTTTCACTCTTATGTGGATCCTGAGAAACTTAACAGAAACTCATGGGGGAGGGGAAGGAAAAAAAAAAGAGGTTAGAGTGGGAGAGAGCCAAAGCATAAGAGACTCTTAAAAACTGAGAACAAACTAAGGGTTGATGGGGGTGGGAGGGCGGGGAGGGTGCATGATGGGTATTGAGGAGGGCACATTTTGGGATGAGCACTGGGTGTTGTGTGGAAACCAATTTGACAATAAACTTCATATATTGAAAAAAATAAAAATAAAAATAAAAAATAAAAAAAGAACAGCAAGACCCTTAGGCTTCAAGGGCTCATAATTCAATAAGAGAAATAAACACATACAGGTGAACTATAATGCAAAACCAATTATATGCATAATTCATAAAAGAATTTTAACAATTATATTACTAATAGAAATTTGTACAAAGTTGTCATAAGACCTTGTAAGATACCAGTTCTTTCTAAAATGTTAAGTGAGGTTCCATAGAAACCTATAGAAACCCATAGGAATATTTGAACTAGACCTTTAAAACTAAGAGTGTATCTTAGAGAATAGAGGGGAGAAATTCCTTCTATGCAGAAGGAATAGCATGAACCAAAAAACACAGGTGTCAAAACTGAATGTTGTTTTTGAGGAGAGTGAATTTTTTGGTGTTGCATAATTGTGGTGTGTTTTGGGTCTTGTAGGGGAATTTTGGAGTAATCCAGAAGTTTTTATACCTGATATAGGAATTATGGAACACTCTTAAGTTTTCTCTTTGGTCATGAAGAAGTTGAAGCAAATGTTGCATAATGTCCCTTTTGTTCTGACATTATATTACTTTATTTTATTTATTTAGTTTTTAGAGTTTATTTATTTTGAGAGAGACAGAGACAGAATGAGTGGGGGAGGGGCAGAGAGAGAGGGAAAGACAGAGAATCCCAAGCAGGCTCTGCACTATCAGCACAGAGCCTGATGTGGGGCTTGAACTCACAAACCATGAGATCATGACCTGAGGTGAAATCAAGAGTCGGATGCTTAAAGGACTGAATCACCAGGTGCCCCTGACATTATATTGCTTTAAATGAAGAGGAACCAGAGATAAACAAATCACCCTGCTTTTACCACATATATGAATGAAATTTTTATTTAAGATATTGTTACTTTTGTAAGTTTATGATGGACGAAGTTATATTTAAAAAAAATCTTAAAATCGTATGGAATCACAAAGACTCCCTCCCCCATAGCCAAAGCAATCCTAAGAAAGAAGAACAAGCTGGAGGCATCACACTTTCTGATTGAAAATTATATTATAAATCTATAGTAATCAAATAGTATGGTATTGGAATAAAAACAGACACAAAAATCAATGGAAAACAATAGGGAGCCCAGAAAAAAAGTCCGTGCATCTGTGGTCAATTAATTTACAACAAAGGAGACAAGAATATACAATGGAGGAAAGACAGTCTCTTTTGGGACTGGGAAAACTGGACAGCCACATGTAAAAGAATAAAGTTAAACCACTATACTACACCATACACAAAAACTAACTCAAAATAAATTAAAGATTTGAATGTAACACCTGAAACCATAAAACTCCTAGAAGAAAATATAGGCAGTAGGCTCCTTGACATCACTGTAGGCAATGATTGTTTAGGTCTGACACCAAAAGCAAAAGCAACAAAAGCAAAAACAAATGAGACTACATCAAACTGAAAAGTTTCTGCACAACAATGGAAGTCATCAACAAAATAAAAGAGCAACCTACTGAATGGAGGACAATATTTGTAAATTACGTATCTGATAAGGAGGTAATATCCAAAATATATAAAGAAGTCATACAACTTAATAGCAAAAACAGTTTGATTAAAAATGGGAAGATCAGAGGTGCCTGGGTGGCTCAGTCAGTTAGATATCCAACTCTTGATTTCAGCTCTGGTCATGATCTCATGGTCTTTTGAGTTCAAGTCCCACAGGGGCTCTGTGTTGACAGTATAGTGCCTGCTTGGGATTCTCCCTCTTTCTCTGCCACCCCTCTCCCCCTCGCACTCTCTCTGTCTCTCCCAAAATACATAAATTTTTAAAAATGGGAATATCAGAATAGACATTTTTCCAGTAAAGACATACAGATGGCCAATAGGTATGCAAAAAGATACTCAACATCCACTCACCACTAGGGAAATGCAAATCAAACCACAATGGGATATGACCTCACACCTGTTACAATGGCTATTATTGAAAAAGTAAGAAATACTGAGTGTTGGCACGTATGCAGAGAAAAGGGAATATCTTTGCCCTGTTGGCAGGAATGTAAATTGGTACAGCCAGTATGAAGAACAGTATGGAGATTTCCCAAAAAATTAAAAATAGAGCTGCTATATATCTAGCATTCTACTTCTGGACATTTATCAAAAGGAAATTAAAACATAACTTGAAAACATATATACACCCCAATGTTCACTGCAGCATTATTTACAATTAACTTACATCATTTATAACTTGCAAGATATGGAAATAACCTAAGTGTCCATTAACAGATGAATAGGTAAAGAACTTGTGGTATATATATATATATATATATATATATATATATATATATATACACACACACACACAGTAGAATACTATTCAGCTATGAAAAAAAATAAAATTCTGCCATTTACAACAACATGGTTGGACCTTGAGTACATTATGCTAAGTGAAATAAGTCAGACAGAGGAAGACAAATATTATATGATTTTTTTGTCTACATATGATCTCTCTCTCTCTCTCTCTCACACACACACACACACACACACACACACACACACACACACACACATATGAAGGTGGAGTGGGGGGGGATTAGTGAAGGGGGTCAAAAGGTAAAAAGAAGATGGTAAAGCATTCCTTGTGAAGGGAATGGATTCTCACATAGTCACAGAGAAGTGGGACCTTGTCCTTGGCCACTGGTGTGATTGGTGTGGAAGGCATGGATGTGAGCTGATAGCCTCAGGCTCACACTGCAGCAGAAGCACACCTTGTTTCCATTGTTTTCATCTTGCTGACTAGCTGCTCTATGAAGATCTACTAGCCCTGGATCCCAAGTGTCTGTGGGAGGACTCACCAAAGCCTTCAGGAAGACATGGGAATGGCATTCAAAACCCATGCCACTGAGAATCTGGCTGGTGCTTAGAAAAAAGGATCCAGACAAGGGGTTTGCCAAGATGCACCAGCATTTTCTGCCCTACAGAGGAGTTCATTCAGGATGTAAGGACTGGGGCCCAGAGAGGGCTGGCAGAGAACTCTATGGGTTAGAAACATACACTTGTCCATCTTAACTCTTTTTACTGCCCTTTGACTTTCCTGGTTAATGCCTGCACCACTACGTGTTAAGAAATTACTACTTGGAAATATTAGCCACAGATGGCAACTTAAAAAAAAAAGTTAAAGAGGGAGGGAGCCAAACCATAAGAGACTCTTAAAAACTGAGAATAAACTGAGGGTTGATGGGGGGGGTGGGAGGGAGGGGAAAGTGGGTGATGGGCATTGAGGAGGGCACCTGTTGGGATGAGCACTGGGTGTTGTATGGAAACCAATTTGACAATAAATTTCATATTTAAAAAAAGGGAAAAAATGAAAGAAAAGGAATAGCTTTCATGATATAAAGCTTGGCTTTGGCCAAACATAAAAAAAAAATAAAGCAAAATGAAGAAGGTGGTTAATTAATTTCTTTTCATTCTAGTGTTAAATGAAGAAGCAATTTATTATTGCAGTTGCCCATGGTGGCATCTACAATTCAGTGAGCAAATCCCAAGGGAAGAAAGAATAAAGTTCAATGGAGAAATTCTGGCTGTATATTTGGCTGCCCACCAAGGGCCTTGCCTTCAAACTCAGCTCTTTATATCTGGAAGTTTGCTGCTTCTTTTCAATACAGGCAGCTGGTCTTGTACCAGGGTGAGGAAGCCAGCTGGAGAAATAAGACTTCTTTCATAAGCCACATAAAGTTGTACTGACTGACAAGGCAAATTGTAAAATTGCACAAACTGTGTACACTCACACCCGTATCCCTAGAACAAGTTTTCCATGGGTAACAAAATGACCATGACATCCAGACTGAGACTCAGGCTAGACTGTCTTGGGAGAGCTCTGGAAAACCAGCATGGCAGAGTGGGAAACCAAACTCATAGCAGAACTTGCTAAATATTAGATGGGTGAGTGATGGAGTTTGCATTAATGAACAGATGAATAGAAAACACATAAACAAATATATGAAAAATTCATTTACACATGTCCGTAGATGTGCTTTGGGGTACTCTTATATTTTATAGTATGTTTTTTCTGCTTTTTTCAGAACAGCAACTTCCAAAACACAAAAGCCACAATTGTTAAGTAGGCTGGGGGCTTCTAATGGTAGGAGCTAAACTGTTCCTCCCTTTGTCTTTCCCTAGATACAACTACTTAGCAAGGGCCTCCCAGACTCTGGCCAAATAGACCCTGGGCTTTCTTTCTTTCAGGATCTGACCTTCCCCATCTTTGGTTACCAGAACCACAATACCCATGAGGATGCACTCCCAGCATGTGTATGCTTGCACACTCACTTCCCTAAAATGTTCCCTCTGAACCAGTGAATGGGTCGCAGACTGGGGCAGGACGCAAGGATGTAAAGCATGGAATTATTAGGGGAGGCAATAGAAGAAAAGTTCATGGAAGGAGGGTTGGAAGAAAGAAAAGGCAGAAGCTATGCCTCATTACTCAGGGTGGAACCCCAGAAGAAACCCAGTTGCATCTGTTGCTTTGGGACATGGATGGGGCCCTAAGTGTGGCCAAACTAGAAGCTGGAGAGGATAAGGGCTCCTCATATCCACATGGAAGAGTGTCAGGGCAGGATACAGAGGAAGACTTGACCAATGCTGAGTGGGAGAAAATCCTGACAATGCTTCATTTGACCCTGGGCAGAAAGGGGTGGGAGAGGAGGGCAACTCTTGGGGCTGGAGGAAGAGGAGCAGGAGGAAGAGAGGGCTCCTTCTGCTAGCGTGGATGTGGGGCAGGCAGTACCCCAGTTCATCCTCACCTCTGTTTACTCTTGGGGCTTGTTGGGCCGAGGAGCACTTGGTGGTTGGGTGGGCATGGCTGTGCCCTTGGGTGGGTATTGCTTCTTGGGCTGGGGAGCACATGGATCTTTGATTTGGGGTGCACACATCTCCTGACACCTGACAGAGGGTGGCTGACAGGGCTGCTTCACCTGCTGCTGGGCCTTCTGAGGCAGGTGCTGGATCGTCTGCTGCTGCCAAGAAGACATTGCTACAGGGACAGTGCAGCCTGAAAGAAACCCGACAGCGGACATGAGAAGGGCTCCCTCCACCACCTTCCCTCTGACTCCTAGAGCAGTGTTTTCTTACAATAGCCAAGGACATGGTAAGTGATTAATAACCTCAAATTGGTCAATGGATTGACTCACACACACCCATGGTGATCTTCCTCTCCCTTTCTTCCTTTTGCTGTGCTGTTCTGATTTCCTATTTTCTTTCATTCTCCCATGGATTCCTGACTTAACTGAATACATATTTGATTTCTCAGTCTTCCCAGGAAACAAGGTCAGGTGCTGAGTTGAGGATTAAAAACTAGCGTAAACATTGGTAAGATCCAAGCGTGAGGCTGCCATGGGTAGTGCAGTGAGTGCCAGCAAGGATGGAAGGGTGTGCAGCAGAGGGCAGGAGCAGTCCCCGTCTTGGAGGGAAGTGTTGTGGTGCAGAAGTGACCAGAAGAAAGCCTGTTTCAGGAACTGCAAGGCCTGAATTGTAGTCCAGGCTCCACCACCTGACTCACCATGGCATGCTCCGCTGTCACTTAGTGTGGCCATAGGATGGAGGTTGTAGCCCTCCATGGAGAACTGGGGGACTAAAGATCACATAGATCACTGGAGGTCAGGGACTAGACAAGGATGCTTCACCAAGAGGCAGCCTGGTTCAGTGGAAGGAGGACCGACCAAGAAGCCATAGGCCATGGGTTCTAGATCGAGACTTGCCGTGCACTGGCCAGGCGTACCTCTGGGCAATCTGTGTTCTCTGGACTTCCATGCCTTTGTTTGGAGGATACTGATCTGGAAAGATCTCTGAGGCCTTCCCAGCTCTGACCTGTGTCTGTGTTTTTCTCTTTTCTAAATTTGTAGTTATGATGATTATAAAGGGAAGCATAGGTTCCTGGTAGCAATCGTCATAGTGAGGCATGGGAGTTTCAGAGTGTAAAATGAAATATATAATATGCTGTTTCCGTAAACCTAAAAGCAATGTTGGAAAGGCTAAAAGGCAGAAATGGTATAAGAACATTTGGAGGAGGCCAGAATTGCTACAGAATGCTATAGCTCTAAATATCTACCCTCAGTGAGAAAAATCCTTTTGCCAGGAAGTGAGACCCAGAATCAGGAAATTAGTCATACTTAGCAATGGTGAGGGATGGAGATTGCATTTCCTAAGTAACAATTAGTGTGACATTTCTTTAATTGTCACAAGGCTTATGTCACTTCTCTGATTACCCAAGAATAGGACAGGAGTTTGCCTAGGGGCTGGAGACAGCTGAAGGAGGAGGAAGGGCCTAGCAGGAGGAATGCGTTCCTAGTTCCTACCGCTCAGAGGCACAAGCAGGGCCCCAGGAGAGGATGCTAAGCACAGGCCCCAGACCAGCCTCTCCTGGGACCTTTATAAGGCCCCCAGCCTGCCACAGGCACCTGCCTGGCCCTGGTTGCCTCCTCCAGGTGAATTCCTCACACACTTCTCCCACCTGCACTTCCCCAAGGACTTGCTTTGCTGGCCGGTTTTGATGGAAAACACCCCCAGATATTGTGGTCTTCTGGGTCCCTGTGTAGACAAGCAGACTTCACCTACTTAAAGGTGTCTGCTGAAATTCAAGGACTCAAAATCTTTAAAAAAAAATGAAACAAACCTGAGGTGCAGTTTGCTGACTGGGAGTTGGAAGAAACACTGAGGAAGGAAGAGGAATAGAGGAAATAGGGGCTTGGACCCCTTCTGGCAAAGATATGAGCATCACTTTTGCTGCTATTGCTGTCACTTACCGAGCATGGTTGACTGCCATGGTGCAGCCTAGTGCTGAGATCGCTTTTCACACCCATTGTTTCCTTTTAAATTTCTAGCCCCCAGAAGGCAAATGTCATTGTTACCATTTTGCAGATGATAAAAGTGAGGCTGGGAAAGATCACATGACCAGTAAACAGCAGGGTTGGGATTGGGACTCAGATTTGGATGATTCCTAGAACCTAAACAGCATAGGGAGAAGTCAAAATTCTAGGCACAAAGGTCCCCAGCCTCCACCCCACACAGTGCTTATGACTTTCCCAACACAGCTGAGACTGCTATGTGTTTAGGAGGCTTCCACTTGAGCACAAGGATAAGAATGTGAATGGCACCATGGTGTCCCCAAGCTTCATCAACATGTGTTTCTGTCCCCCACCTGCCCACCAGGAATCAGCTGCTGATGGGTATCAGTGGGGGGCAAAAGAGTGGGGAAGAATTTGGCCAGTGGGGTAGGGTTGCCAGATAAAATACAGGACACCCAGTTCAATTTAAATTTCAGATAAACAGAATTTTTTTGGTATAAGTATGTCTCAAATACTGCATAAAACACACTTATAGTTCAAAGTTACTTGCTAATCTGAAATTCACATTAAACTGGGAAGGCTGTATTTTTATTTGATAAATCTGGCAATTTACTCAAGGGCCTATTTAGATGGCAGGAAGGAACCATGGTCCCCCACTTGACCTCATAGGCCCTGGGATGAAGAAGGCAGGACTGCCCTAGGAAGCTGGTCTACCACTGCCTCAAACCTCAGGACCCAGCTGGACTAGAGACACTGATGTACTCATCTCTGTCATTATCAGATCAAAAGTGTAAGGCTGCCTGAGAAAAATGATAGGCACACCCCAAACTATTTTCCAAAGCATTTTCGAACCCCATGCCTTATTTAATAATCATGGCAATCCTGTCAGGCAGCGGCACGATTTTACAGTTTGAAAAAGTGGATCCAAAAAAGTTAACAGACTTGCTCAACAACATACAGTGAGCAGGGGTGGAGCTGGGTGAGGCCCTGGTCCGGGGCTTCTCTCCTCTGCATGGCAGTGGCCAGCTTCTCAGAGGCAGACAAGTGACTGTTGCTGGGTGGGGTCATGACTCAGGATCTTTCCTGAACTTTCTATTATATGTGGCTCAGTTTTCAGGGTCAGCCTCACTTAAAAGTTAGCCCTTCCCTTAATTTCCTATCTTGGCCAGGCCTCTACCCCATGTCTCGAAGCCTAACGACTTTAAGAATGTAACATTCTGGGTCCCAGATTCCAGGTTCTTCATTCCACCTTTGCCACCTCCACATCTCAATTCCGGGCCCCTGTTCCACAGTGTTTCCCTAGATGCAAGCCCCCCAGAAGGGAAATATGCAGCAATACAGATTTGGCATGGTCACAAAGCAAGGCATTGTCACAAGCCTGGCACCTAGAAGGCATTAGTAGTACATGGACAGTTAGTGCCCTACCTTCATGGCTCAGGCACCAGCATGACCTTCTAGAATAAACTGTAGTCCTCACCTTCCCCAGTCTGCTCACCGACTGCCTGCTTGGCCAATAAGCAACTCCTGCTTAGTTTTGAGAACTCTCTCTAGTGCTAGAAACTGGCACACAACACAACTATCATCTCCAAGGACACTCCAAGGGTAGCCAAGATAGACAGCCAAACATAGCTGGCCTTGAAGTGGCCATGACCTCTAGGTCATGATATATATGTGAGCAAACGAGCTCATATGCATACAACACAAACTTTCCAAAGTTTCCAGAACCCTGTCACTCAACTTCCTGTTAGCCACATTATCTCCATTTTATAGAGGGGGATAATGACACTTGGGATGAAGACATGGTTGGCCCAAGGTCACACAGGAGCTAATGTCAAATGCAGGGCTCCTGACTTCACAACTATTTTCAGTCAACTGAAGTGCCTGAGCCACCAGAGAGCTTTCAGCCAAGGCTCTGTTAATAACAGACTAGGAAGCTGGTTCTCCACTTCATCCTGACCTACCTCCTTTCTTCTTTCTTCTCTAGCACTTGATGTCACCCTTCCCATCAAGCCTGTCTCCTTCCTTCTTCTAAGAGACCCTAACTGGTCCCTTGCCCCCACAATGCTAGGCATGGGTGCACTTTAATTAGTCATTCACCTTACACCTCTCTAAGTTTTCACAATACTCTATGAAGAAAGCTAATTGTATAATAAATTTTATAGATGAGAAAGCTGGTTCCAATGGTAGCTGAATCTGGAATCCCGAAAATAGGGCTGACCCAAGTCTTTACATCTGCAAAGGCTGACTTCTAAACACCTGGCTGGCTGTGGAGTGGATTATTCTTTCAAAGGAGGAGGGGAGGGTTGCTGGCACCCCTCAAAGTGGGCCCTGAGAAACGATGCAGACCAGCAACTCTGCCCCTGACCCCCAAAATGGACACCACACTGTTGTCTGGCCTGTCCTGAGTCCTGCATCTGAACTTTCATCCTCAAAGGGCCATGTTGGACTCAAAACAGAAAGACAGGCTCTGTGTCTCCATACGGAGCAGACACTGGAGAGTAGGTGTGTGCTGTGACTCCAGCAGGCAGGGGAGGGTACAGGCCAGACTCATTTCTGAAGGTGAGTCAAAGCTTGAGAAACCCGAACCCCACCCTAAGGGCAAACAGTGGAGTGACTGGGACACAGAGACCTGACCCTGGGAGGGGACACTGCCAGAGACAATGCTCATCGCCTAGCTCTCAATCTGGACACATCTCCACTAAGGCACTTTTGGGGAAAAGAAGTGTTGTTGATGGCTCCATCTAGAAAGAAATGGAACATATTTATTATTCTATATCCAAGAATGAAACAAGAAAAGAAAAAAAAAAGAGAGCTCTGGGTTACTCATGAGAGTCTTTTAGGACAGGAGGACAGTGCTTGGCAGGGAGGACAGTGGAATTTGCTTCCAGCATTCCTGTATTTCAGCTGCCTGGTCAGTAAAGTGAGCATTTAAAACTGAGCAAATCACAGTTAATTTAAAAAATCAGAATCATGCCATATTTGCTTTATCTTGAGTTCTGGTACATACTTAAGCAGCAGTCATGATTTAGGACATTCTGTTTCCAGTTTCTCCCTCCACTAATTATTTGATGATCTGTCAACAAAAAGTTTAGAAGATGCTACTTGAAGAGACTCTGTGACCTTTTAATTGTGGGAAATCCATTTGCAACATGAATTGTTTCAACCTCTAATTTTTCTCTTTGCACATAAGATGCTTGATTACTGGTGTTCAGTATTCTGTGCAGTAGTATCAAAAGCAGTCCCATGGAGAGAGAAGAGTAAAGGATGAGGCTCCAGAAATATGTGAGCAATTTATCTCCCCCTTCCACCCCTCAATAATATATTTCTAGAAGACTCTTGACAGTCCTATGAGTTTGATAAAGGGAGAAATGAAGTCCTGGATGGTGAGAGGCTAGTTCAGACAGAACACCCACAGACCATCACCTGTGGAATCTGAAGACTGGCTGTGGAACTGGAGGGATGTGTGGGCAAAATGGCCCACTCTGAGAAGATGGCCAAGGCTAACCTTTTGGAAGTCGAGTAGAGCTAAAGCACTTGATCAGTCTCTCCTAGGACATGACATGGTGTGGTTTGAGGCAGGGAAGGAGCCAAGGGAGTTAAACAGCTGTACTGATACTCTCTTCTCACTGGCTGTGGGGTCTTGGGCATGCCCCTTAACTTTCCCTGGCCTCAATTTTCCTGTTTTCCAATATGAGGAAACTGGCTAAAATTCCCTCGAAGGTCACATTGAGCCTCCATTCTCTGTAAATGTATCATTAGGTCTGGAAGGCAGCCAAGCTCACCCTCAAGGGATTATTCATGAGTGGAGGGCATTGAAGCCACATTCAAGCTCAGCTGACCTCTTGGTCAGAAGAATCTACTGTGGGAGGGATAAGTGACTTACGTGGATGCAGCCATTTAATCCTCGTTAGCCTGAAGCAGGGAGAGAGAATGACTAAAGCACTTGAAGAAAGAGGGAGGGTATGAACTGTTTGAAAATCCTGCACAAGCTGACACCACCCGTAACTCCTACCTTGGCTTCTGGCTTCCCTTAACTCAGCCCCAGACAAGGGTATCGCTCTTCCCAAAACTCATCCCATGCTTTCTTGCCTCAAATTATTCGATCTGTGATGGCACACTACTGTCGAATCTTGCAGCGAAATTCAAGGTGAGCTTTAGGAACCATTTTAAGTGTTACTTTCTCTTGTGACCTCTTTCCTAAATCTTTCCCAAAAGATGTGTTTTCCTCTTCTGCTCAACACCTACACCTATGAGCCCTTTTTATGTAATGTTTTGACTTGAATACATATAAATTATAAACTATAATCTTAGCATCATATGTACATTCCCAGGTGGTAGGAGCTCTTTCAAGCTCATAATATATTCATGTGTTTATCATCTACTCCCCATACTAGCCAAACACATTATATCCACTCCATGAATATGGACAAATGAATGTCTAAATGGATGGGTGGATGACTCATAAATGAATGAGTTAAACTGAATGATAAACCTTCAGTAAGAACAAATGAAGCCCCAAGATGCTTTGTGAACTAATCCATCTTTTCAAAATCAAGTTGTTACTTGCCTTGTCTAAGTAGATCTTTCTGCTTATCTGACCACATGCATTGTCTTTGAAGACTTATGCTGACATCATCCATACTTGTAAGAGGCCCAAGGACCTGTTTATATGTGTGTATGTGGGAGAGGTCTTCATAGATGGCCAAACTGTAAGCTTCCCAAGGGCAGGAAGGATGTTCAGGATAGAACTTCTACCCTGGTAAGAACTGGTACTTGGCCAGTGGATACACTAGCGAGTTGATGAGTGGGTGGTCCAATTACCAAAGGATGCTGTTGAGTGAGTGAGTCAGGGAGTAAGTCAAAGAAGGAGGGTGACTGAGCTGGCCCAGCCACTGGCAGCCATGATGGAATAGTAGCTCTCTTCCTAGCAGAAGATGGCTGGACATTTCCATTTATGGCACTGCCAACTGAGGAGTCTGATTGTTCCCTGGGCCTTGGGCCCTGGTGGCAGAGAGCTGGGGCTCAGAGAAAGGGGCCTCTGTGATGGTGAGTAAGACTGGAAATCAAACCAAATAGACAAATTAGCAGATACTAAGAGCTGAGCCAGTTTGTCTGGTCAATGCCCTGCTCTCTGACCACAGAGACTTTTCTAGAGAAAGTAGCTGCAGAAGGCAGCAAGCAAGAGCTTCCAGCCTCCGCTCAGACAGTGCCTGGTGATGACTGACACCTTAGGTGGGACCAGGGCTCACAGAGCTCTAAGCTGCCACCCTGAGCTATTGTTGGTCTTGCACATACTCTGCAGGATGGTATACAAATACATCACCCCACCACCACCATACCTCTGAAGTGGGATGAAAGGGAGGGTGTGGGACAATGCCTCATACCCATAGTAACCGAGCCATCCCATGCCCAAACCCTTCAGTGACTCCCCACAGCCCTCAGGATAAATTCTATGGTTGTTGACATGGTTTCAAAGGGTCTTCATCCTCTGCCCCCCCCCCCCCGGAAGGCTTCCAGTCTTGTCTCCTCAGTCACCCCACCTTCCTCTTTCTCTCTTCACAAGTACTCTACTGTCCTAGCCATAAGCCTTGATGAATTATTTATGGTTTGTTTTCTTAATAATGTGCTGTTTTTCTCATTCTTCTCCTGCCAAGAAGCCACTCCCTCTGCCTAGAGTGACTGTCCCTAATCTGTGCCTGACTAATCTTAGAACTTCAGCCCTAGTCCATTTCTTCCCTTGAACAGCTCTCATTCTGTTATCTTGGCCACATTTGGTGTCCGTGTTTGTACAGAAAGCTCTTGTCCTAATACTGATTCTGCAGTCTGGGGATAAAATATCCCCTGGTCTGTCCTGTGTTATCTGTGAGCTCCTTGAGGGCAGGAACATTCCCTACTTTCCTTCAACTCCTGTATGTAGTAGTATGGTACCTCATTCATAATAGGTACACCATGAATGTGTGCCCAGACAAACAATATGTGGTCAGTCCACAGTGTATGTAGATGTGGGCTCTCCCAGTGTGTGGCTGGGAAGGGCACCAGCACCCTCTGTCTGATGCAGCAGAGCCCCGTCTTTCTACATCATCAGGGCTTGCCCTGCTTGATGCCTTTCCTCCCCTCTGCTGGCACATGTCAAACATGCCTTCCATGAGCTTTGTTTTCAGCCATGCTTTTTTGCTTGCTGGATCATGAGTCTGTTAAGAGCAGGAACCTATTTTTTCTCCATCTTGGTTCCTTCCTCTTACTCAGAGCCTTAGTCTCCTTTGCATATAGGAGAACTTGATAAAAGTTGGTTGGCTTTTCTAGGATGCACAGCTCAAAAGAAGACAACACTGGTATCAATAATTCCAAAGGGTACCTATTCAAGATTCACTTTACGTGGATGAGGTAGACTGTACTGTGTTCATAAATATGTTGCTGCCTCTGTCCCTCTCCCTCAGGGAGTATCTTAACCCTGCCCATTGGTGATTGGAGCTATGGTCATAGACTTGCTTTGCCCATAATGTGTAAACTTTAGGAGCCACAGTTAAGTATGCTGTCTTGCCTTTATGCCATGAGGACTGACCACGTTCCAGATTGAGGCTGCTCTGTCAGCCTGCATCCCAAAGTCAAATTAATGTGCAGCAGGGCTCTGGCTGACACTCCATGGACATCTAAGGTGAGAAAGAGGTAAAACTTTGTTGTTTTGAGCCCCTAAGATTGGGGGCTCATTGGTTACTAAAGCATGACTTGACCTGTCCTGAACAATACGCTGGGATATGCAAGAGATGACTTAAGGAGATCCTACTACTCCTATTACTACTACTGCTTCTGCTTCACTCTGCCCGAAGGAAAAGCAAATGCTGAAATCCAGTGTATACTAACTGGTAGCCAAGACCATGACTCAAGTGTGTGTGTGTGTGTGTGTGTGTGCGTGTGTGTGTGTAAGTGTGTGTGTGTGTTGTGTGTCCACATGTATGTGTATGTCCATGTGCAGGTGTGTGTGCACAAGTGACTGCAGAGGTGGGATAGAAAAGAAGGGAAAGGGAGGGAAATGGAGAGGCAGCCTGGGCTTACACAGTGCACAAAAAAGACCATATGCTTGTGGGCAACTGACATTTTCCTACAAATGACTTTCTGTCTGCAGTTGGGAAACAAAATAAACCATCTCTTTCCTCACTCTGGCCACAGGACCTTGTGCCAAACCACATCAGAAGTGAGCCCCTAGGCAGTTGGAACAGAGTGCCATCTCCTGGGCTCACCAAGACAGTGCAACTGTTTCCAATTTCAACAGAGTTCCTCCTTTGCAAGGCTGGTACAGTTGGGAGGCAAGGAGACCTCAGATACAGAGGAAGCCCTAGTTATTCCTCTTACTTTACAGGCAGAAAATCTAAGGACCTCAGCTGGGACTCTTCTCATCCCAACGGCTCTCAAGCTGAGTCAGGGTGAGGGATCAGAGAGATCCCTCCAGAGGGATCAGCTACCTCCCATTGGAGTCAGTGTCTTTCCAAAGTTCCCTTGCTGGCTTAAGATCATTGTGGGGTTCAATGAAGACAGACTGACTTGAGTCATTGCATGGGAAATGGGGAAGGACTTAGTGAGATTCAGGAAGGCCAACTTGAATGGAGAGTAAGAGAAATTCTCTCTGGGAAAGCTTCCATTTACTCAACAACTACTACATAAAATGTAAGACTCTCTACCTTGTTGCCCCCAATCCCTGCAGGAGGAGAAGCACCACCCCTGTGTGGCTGATGAGAAGACTGAAACCCACAGAGGTTAAGTAACTCATCCTAAGTCATGTAGCTGGTAAATTGTCTGACCAGAGCCCAAGCCTCCATCAGTCTGGATCTAAGACTGAGCTCTGCACTGCATCACACTGCCTCCCCCCAAACTATGTGTTCCCATGCCTCTTTACCCATCTGGCACAGGACATGTGGACAGGCAGGACTTCGGCCATCCAGGCCACACTATGCTGTTCTCTCAGGCAGTTAGCAGACTATAGCATGAGAGTTTGCTGACCAGACACAGACACAGTGCTTTGAACAGCAGTATAGTATAAGTTTATGGGGGACTTATTAGTGCCAAACCCCGTGTATGGTGAACAAACAGGCAGTGGGTGGTGAGGAAGACAAGTGACCAGGTGATCACAAGAGAGTGTGACAGTCTCCAGACCCCTAGTGCAGCAGGCTAGGAAAGCTGTAGGACATTTCAGCCTCCGTTGGGGGTTCACCAAAAGCTTTTGGACAAGGTGATATCTAAGCATAGACCTCTGTCATCTTTTCCCTTTTTAGAATCAATGCTCTGGGGGTCCCTGGGTGGCTCAGTCTCTTAAGCATCCAACTCTTGATCTCAGCTCAGGTCCGGATCTCATGGTTTGCGAGATCGAGTTCCTCATCAGGCTCTGTCCTGACAGCATGGAGCTGGCTTGGGATTCTCTCCCTCTCTCTCTCTTTCTGCTCCTCCCCCACTCATGCATGCACACACGTATGCTCTCTCTCTCAAAATACATAAATAAACATAAAAGGAATAAAAAAAAAAACGATCACTGCTCTAACAAACTACTGTCACTGAAGAGCAGGGGAGACATTGTGAAGCTCAGGCCTAATTTGTGGAAAACTTCCGTGTGCTGGAATGTGCTCCTGGCTGGTGAGGCTGTGGGAGCCTCTGCACACAGAGGCAGGCCAGGAGCTGGCCAGGGAGGCTCTCTTGTAGTGGGACTCATGGTGAGAATGAGTGGACCAGCATAAACGACCAGATGATCTCATGACATGCCACCCTGGTGTGTGCTCACTCACCTTTGGTTATAACAGAGCTGTTAGCACAGTCCTGTCTAAACACTGCTCTGGCTTCACTTTAGTAAAAGAGAAAGCCACAATTGGCAAAGGATCCACAAATGGAAGATGAATCTCGAGATGAGAGAGTTGGGATGTGGGTCTGTACACTTTGTCTTGGGGGTTATTCCCACCGGTGACCTTTCAAGACCCTCTCTAATTTCAGGTGGTGGAGATTTCTCACAGAGTGGGCTTTAATTACTACTTAGCTCCCACTATTCTGCCTGCTAAAAACTTTTTCTGGCCCACAGACCTAGGGAAGACAGCCCCTCTTGGCCCATTTTGGAGGCAGGAGGAACTTGAATCAGTCTGAGTCTGAGCTGCTTGTACTCTGTTGTTGGCACCTGGCGGTGTCCTGAGTGCATTCCTGGCCTTGCTCACCTCTTTACATGGCCACTGTCCTTGCTGTCTGATCCTGTCTCTATTACTTTCCTCTTTTCTTGTCACCTGCCCTGCAACCACAGGCTGCCAGCCCCCTGGGACAGCAAAGCCATCGCTATTCTATTAACCACCCCCATCTATTCTTTTTTTTAAATATGAAATTTGTTGTCAAATTGGTTTCCGTACAACACCCAGTGCTCATCCAAACAGGTGCCCTCCTCAATACCCATCACCCACCCTCCCCTCCCTCCCACCCCCCATCAACCCTCAGTTTGTTCTCAGTTTTTAACAGTCTCTTATGCTTTGGCTCTCTCCCACTCTAACCTCTTTTTTTTTCTTTTCTTCTTCCCCTCCCCCATGGACTTCTGTTAAGTTTCTCAGGATCCACATAGGAGTGAAAACATATGGTATTTTTCTTTCTCTGTATGACCTATTTCACTTAGCATAACACTCTCCAGTTCCATCCACATTGCTACAAAAGGCAATATTTCATTATTTCTCATTCCCACGTAGTATTCCATTGTGTATATAAACCACAATGTCTTTATCCATTCGCCAGTTGATGGACATTTAGGCTCTTTCCATAATTTGGCTATTGTTGAGAGTGCTTATATAAACATTGGGGTACAAGTGCCCTATGCATCAGCACTCATGTATCCCTTGGATAAATTCCTAGCAGTGCTATTGCTGGGTCATAGGGTAGATCTATTTTTAAATTTTGAAGGACCTCCACACTGTTTTCCAGAGTGGCTGCACCAGTTTGCCATCCCACCAACAGTGCAAGAGGGTTCCCATTTCTTCACATCCTCTCCAGCATCTATAGTCTCCTGATTTGTTCATTTTAGCCACTCTGACTGGCATGAGGTGGTACTTGAGTGTGGTTTTGATTTGTATTTCCCTGATGAGGAGTGACGTTGAGCATCTTCTCATGTGCCTGTTGGCCATCTAAATGTCTTCTTTAGAGAAGTGTCTATTCATGTTTTCTGCCCATTTCTTCACTGGATTATTTGCTTTTCGGGTGTGGACTTTGGTGAGCTCTTTATAGATTTTGGATACTAGCCCTTTGTCCAATATGTCATTTGTAAATATCTTTTCCCATTCCGTTGGTTGCCTTTTAGTTTTGTTGATTGTTTGCTTTGCTGTGCAGAAGCTTTTTATCTTCATGAGGTCCCAATAGTTCATTTTTGCTTTTAATTCCCTTGCCTTTGGGGATGTGTCAAGTAAGAAATTGCTGTGGCTGAGGTCAGAGAGGTCTTTTCCTGCTTTCTCCTCTAGAGTTTTGATGGTTTCCTGTCTCACATTCAGGTCCTTCATCCATTTTCAGTTTATTTTTGTGAATGGTGTAAGAAAGTGGTCTAGTTTCATTTTTCTGCATGTTGCTGTCCAGTTCTCCCAGCACCCTTTGTTAAAGAGACTGTCTTTATTCCATTGCATATTCTTTCCTGCTTTGTCAAAGATTAGTTGGCCATACTTTTGTGGGTCCAATTATGAGTCTTTATTCTATTCCATTAGTCTATGTATCTGTTTTTGTGGCAATACCATGCTGTCTTGATGTTACAGATTTGTAGTAGAGGCTAAAGTCTGGGATTGTGATGCCTCCTGCTTTAGTCTTCAATATTACTTTGGCTACTTGGGGTGCTTTGTGGTTCCATACAAATTTTAGGATTCCTTGTTCTATCTTCGAGAAGAATGCTGGTGCAATTTTGATTGGGATTACATTGAATGTGTAGATAGCTTTGAGTAGTATGGACATTTTAACAATATTTATTCATCCAATCTATGAGCACGGAATGTTTTTCCATTTCTTTATATCTTCTTCAATTTTCTTCATAAGATTTCTACAGCTTTCAGCATACAGATCTTTTACATCTTTGGTTAGGTTTATTCCTAGGTATGTTATGCTTCTTGGTGCAATTGTGAATGGGATCAGTTTCTTTATTTGTCTTTCTGTTGCTTCTTTATTAGTATATAAGAATGCAACTGATTTCTGTACATTGATTTTGTATCCTGCAACTTTGCTGAATTCATGTATCAGTTCTAGCAGACTTTTGGTGGAGTCTATCGGATTTTCCATGTATAATATCATGTCATCTGCAAAAAGCGAAAGCTTGACTTCATCTTTGCCAATTTTGATGCCTTTGATTTCCTTTTGTTGTCTGATTGCTGATGCTAGAACTTCCAGCACTATGTTAAACAACAGCGGTGAGAGTGGACATCCCTGTCGTGTTCCTGATCTCAGGGAAAAAGCTCTCAGTTTTTCCCCGTTTTGGATGATGTTAGCTGTGGGCTTTTCATAAATGGCTTTTATGATCTTTAAGTATGTTCCTTCTATCCCGACTTTCTCGAGGGTTTTTATTAAGAAAGGGTGCTGGATTTTGTCAAAGGCCTTTTCTGCATTGATTGACAGGATCATATGGTTCTTCTCTTTTTTTTTGTTAATGTGATGTATCACATTGATTGATTTGTGAATGTTGAACCAGCCCTGCAGCCCAGGAATGAATCCCACTTGATCGTGGGGAATAATTCTTTTTGTATGCTGTTGAATTCTGTTTTCTAGTATCTTACTGAGAATTTTTGCATCTATATTCATCAGGGATATTGGCTTCTAGTTCTCTTTTGTTGCTGGGTCTCTGTCTGGTTTAGGAATCAAAGTAATGCTGGCTTCATAGAATGAGTCTGGAAGTTTTCCTTCCCTTTCTATTTTTTGGAATAGCTTTAGAAGGATAGGTATTATCTCTGCTTTAAAGGTCTGGTAGAATTCTCCAGAGAAGCCATCTGATCCTGGACTCTTATTTGTTGGGAGATTTTTGATAACGGATTCAATTTCTTCGCTGGTTATGGGTCTGTTCAAGTTTTCTATTTCTTCCTGTTTGAGTTTTGGAAGTGTGTGGGTGCTTAGGAATTTGTCCATTTCTTCCAGGTTGTCCAGTTTGTTGGCATATAATTTTTCATAGTATTCCCTGATAATTGCTTGTATTTCTGAGGGATTGGTTGTAATCATTCCATTTTCATTCATGATTTTATCTATTTGGGTCTTCTCCTTTTCTTTTTAAGAAGCCTGGCTAGAGGTTTATCAATTTTGTTTATTTTTTCAAAAAACCAACTCTTGGTTTCATTGATCTCTACAGGTTTTTTTTTTTAGATTCTATATTTATTTCTGCTCTGATCTTTATTATTTCTCTTCTTCTGCTGGGTTTAGGCTGTCTTTGCTGTTCTGCTTCTATTTCCTTTAGGTGTGCCGTTAGATTTTGTATTTGGGATTTTTCTTGTTTCTTGAGATAGGCCTGGATTGCAATGTATTTTCCTCTCAGGACTGCCTTCGCTGCATCCCAAAGCATTTGGATTGTTTTATTTTCATTTTCATTTGTTTCTATATAGTTCTTAATTTCTTCTCTAATTGCCTGGTTGACCCAACCATTCTTTACTAGGGTGTTCTTTAACCTCCATGCTTTTGGAGGTTTTGCAGACTTTTTCCTGTGGTTGATTTCAAGTTTCATAGCTCTGTGGTCTGAAAGTGTGCATGGTATGATCTCAATTCTTGTATACTTATGAAGGGCTGTTCTGTGACCCAGTATGTGATCTATCTTGGAGAATGTTCCATGTGCACTCGAGAAAAAGGTATATTCTGTTGCTTTAGGTGGCAGAGTTCTAAATATATCTGTCAAGTCCATCTGATCCAATGTATCATTCAGGGCCCTTGTTTCTTTATTGACCATGTGTCTAGATGATCTATCCATTGCTGTGAGTGGGGTGTTAAAGTCCCCTGCAGTTACCACATTCTTGTCAATAAGGTTGCTTATGTTTGTGAGTAATTGTTTTATATATTTGGGGGCTTCTGTATTCGGTGCATAGACATTTATAATTGTTAGTTCTTCTTGATGGTTAGACCCTGTAATTATTATATAATGCCCTTCTTCATCTCTTGTTACAGCCTTTAATTTAAAGTCTAGTTTGTCTAATATAAGTATGGCTACTCCAGCTTTCTTTTGACTTCCAGTAGCATGATAGATAGTTCTCCATCCCCTCACTTTCAATCTGAAGGTGTCCTCAGGTCTAAAATGGGTATCTTGTAGACACCAAATAGATGGGTCTTGTTGTTTTTTTTTTTTTAACCCATTCTGATACCCTATGTCTTTTGGTTGGAGAATTTAGTCCATTTATACTCAGTGTTGTCATTAAAGATATCAGTTTAGAGTCATTGTGATGTCTGTAGGTTTCATGCTTGTAATGATGTCTCTGGTACTTTGTGGTCCTTGCAACCTTTCACTCACAGAAGCCCCCTTAGGATCTCTTGTAGGGCTGGTTTAGTGGTGATGAATTCCTTCAGTTTTTGTGTGTTTGGAAAAACCTTTATCTCTTCTTCTATTCTGAATGACAGACTTTCTGGATAAAGGATTCTCGGCTGCATATTTTTTCTGTTCATCACATTAAAGATTTCCTGCCATTCCTTTCTGACCTGCCAGTTTCAGTAGATAGGTCTGCCACTACTCTTATATGTCTACCTTTGTAAGTTAGAACCTGTTTATCCCTAGCTGCTTTCAGAATTTTCTCTTTATCCTTGTATTTTGCCAGTTTCATTATGCTATGTCATGCCAAAGATTGATTCAAGTCATGTCTGAATGGAGTTCTCTGTGCCTCTTGGATTTCAATGCCTTTTCCCTTCCCCATATCAGGGAAGTTCTCAGCTATGATTTGTTCAAGTACACCTTCAGCCCCTTTCTCTTCTTCAGGAATTCCTATTATACGGATATTGTTCTGTTTGACTGCATCACTTAGTTCTCTAATTCTCCCCTCATACTCCTGGATTTTTTTTTTATCTTTTTCTCAACTTCCTCTTTTTCCATAATTTTATCTTCTAATTCACCTATTATTTCCTCTGCCTCTTCAATCCATGCTATGGCCACCTCCATTTTATTTTTCACCTCATTCATAGCATTTTTTAGGTCCTCATGACTATTTCTTAGTCCCTAGATCTCTGTAGCAATAGATTCTCTGCTGTCCTCTATGTTTTTTTTCAAGTCCAGTGATTAATGTTATGACTGTTATTCTAAATTCTTATTCTGTTATATTGCTTAAATCGTTTTTGATAACTTGGTTAGCTGTCGCTACTTCATAGATTTTCTTTTGAGGAGAATTCTTCTGCTTCGTCATCTTGGGTAGTCCCTGTGGTGGCTCCAAACTGCAGGGCACTTCCCATGTGCTGTCTGGAGTAACTTGTGTTGGTGGGCGGGGCTGCAGTTAGACCCGATTTCTGCCCCCAGCCCACTGCTGGGGCCACAGTCAGACTGGTGTGTACCTTATCTTCCCCTCTCCCAGGGGCAGGACTCACTGTGGAGTGGTGTGACCCCTGTCTGGGCTACTTGCCAGGCTTGTGATGTTGCTTTGATGGGATCTGGCATATTAGCCGAGGTGGATCTGCAAGTTGCACAGGGTCAGGAGGGGCAGGCTTAACTTGCTTTGTCTTCAGTGGTCCCCTGCGGGAGGGGCCCTGCAGCACTGGGAGGGAGGCAGATCTGTTAGAGGGATGGATCCACAGAAGCACAGCATTGGGTGTTTGTGTGGTGCAAGCAAGTTCGGTGACAGGAACTGGTTCCCTTTGGAATTTCACCTGGGGGATGGTAAAGGAAGATGGCACTTGCCAGCACCTTTGTTCCCCCTCTGAGTTGAGCTCTGTCTTCTGGGGCTCAACAACTCTCCCTCCCAACGTCCTCTCACCCTCCCCGCTCTCTAAGAGCAGAGCTGTTGACTTTTAACATTCCGGATGTTAAGTCCTGCTGGCTGTCAGAACTCATGGAGTCCAGCCCCTCTGCTTTTGCAAGGGGCTCTGCCTTTCCGGGCGGGCTGCCCCTCCACCACCCCATGTCCCTCCCACCAGTCCATGTAGCACGCACCACCTCTCTGCCCTTCCTACCCTCTTCTGTGGGCCTCTTGTCTACGCTTGGCTCCAGAGAGTCTGTTCTGCTAGTCTTCTGGCAGTTTTCTGGGTTATTTAGGCATAAGTGGATGGGATCTAAGTGATCAGCAGGATGAGGTGAGCCCAGCGTCCTCCTATGTCACCATCTTCCCAGGTCTCTCAACCCCTATCTATTCTAAGGAGTATCAGAATGAGCATCTTTGTAACCAAGATTCTGATTTTACAACTCTTCTCACAGGGGGGCCTCATAATACAAGACATGAAGGGAGACCAATAGGAAACTTATATTAAGATTGTGGCAACTGTTAGCACTCTTCTGCTTGTCCACAAAGAGAATAGCATGTATGCCTGTGTGTGTGCATGCACACACATGTGCACATACACAGACACACAAATGAGTGCTTTGTCTGCAGGGAGTCAAGGCACAAGGCACAAGCCACTACCAGAACCCAGTCTCTTGTAAGGAATAGAATAAGAATATTCAGTGAAGACTTGAACTTGTGGCTGACAGCTGTCAATCAGTCTTAAACACAAGCTAATCTCTCTCTCTCTTCCAACAGAGAGGCTCTAGCTCCATGCACATCTGTCTTGCCAGTTACTGTTTATTTCCTTAAGGCCATCATAAACAATAAAAAGGGCTCCTGGTAAGTTCCACGGAGGCCAGAAGTAGTGGCTAAGCAAATACCCTATGAGATGTCACCCAGACTTCTCTCCCAACACATACCCTGTGAAATGCAGATGGGAATCGCTCAGAACCTGCTTGCCCTGTTAGTTTCTAGCCCATCCATCAGGGGGGGAATAGAATAAGTCAGTAAGATGGGTTTGGGTGAAAGACAGCTCTTCAGCCACCAGCTATGTAATCTTGGGCAAAGTTTGTTACCTCCTTGGGTCTGATTTTCCTCATTATTTTTTATGGCATTAATGAAGAATAATAGGGTAAGAGTGTTAAAATCTTAGCATAGTGCCTTACTTTTAGAAGTAACTCACTCCTTTTAAATATATGTGTGTATATATATGTATATGCACATATGGGTATACATATATATAAATCCAAAACTGACAGCAGTTGGCTCCCTGGAGGGAGGCAGGTTAGTCCTAAGGCTGAGAGACCTTAGAATATAGATGTGGATTTCAGTGAAGCTTGCTCTGTGCCTCCATGGCAAAGCCACACCCCATCCCTACCTCCAAGGGTTTTCTGTGACTGTGACTACTTAAGGGATGGGGAGATTATATAAAGATTAGAGTGAGTCAGTCACCTTCTAGTGAGTCAGAGTGGGAAGGAAGCTGAGGAAGAATCCAGCAAGCCTGATGTGACCTTGTGTAGGTGAGGAAAACTGAGGCCCAGAAAAAGGAAATAATTTGCCCAGGGTCACACAGGGGGGCAATGACAGAATGAAGATAACAACTCAGGTCTCATGACTGTCCAGTGTTCTTTATTTGAAGCTACAGTGCCTCCTAAAGCCCACTGAAGGTGAACCCTATTGTCCCATCAGCCCTTGGGGCCTGAGGACATTCAAGCCAAAGGCTGCCTGAAAGGCTGAGGAAAGAAAGTATGGTTACCTTTTAATGTTACCAAAAAGGAGATGGAATCAGTCAGTCTGGTACCTGATAGCTGGCATAAATATTCTAGAAGAGAGGACTAGATGTCAGACGCCGGGAGTCAGATGTCAACAATGACTACTCTCTGCTCCTGGGCAGCACCTCCAGATGACAGTAGCCCTTCACTCTCTCTCACACACACACACACACACACACACACACACAGTGCCAGATGGCACCACAGTTGCCCAGGAGGAGTTTCAGCAGACTGGGACACAGGCCAAGCCTGCTGTATCTTCAGTACCTGGCATCTGTGATTCCCCCAGGAATTCCAGACAGCCAAGACACATGCACACACACGAAGAAGAAGGTAGAGTAGGCCACACTGGGCCACACCCATGGGCAGGGCTCCCACTTAAGATTCCCAGTGTCTAGAGCTGGAGACTAGCTGTGGAGATCCATCACCAGCTGGGGTCCCCTGAAGCATAGCAGCTGGCAGTTGAAAGAGGTCTTCACTTTCCCAGCGGGCCTGTGGAAGAAGAGGAGAGGGAAGGGCAGATCACCACTGCTTGTCTGCTTGAATTTTTAACTCAGGCTTGGAAGTTTTAGTGGTTCTCATTTTATAGCTTAGAAAAGTTAAGTTGGTCAAGGTTACTCAGTGAAAAAGGGAATAAGAGATTTGAAACCAGGTTTCTTAGGATTCAAAGCAGGTAGGTGTTCTTTTTCCTGTGCCACACCACCTTTCAGGGGATTTCTTTATTTGAAATACATAGCTGTATGCCTTTCTGAGGAAGACGCACATCCTTCCAAGCACCAGCATCAGACTGTCTCCCTCAGGTCTCAAGGCTGTGGCCAGATGTCCCTGCTGTAATGCAGCAGAGTCCTGGAAGAAGCTACTGGGACACAAGAACAGCGGTTGGCCATCACATGAGTGAGGGTGACCCCGTGGGCATTTGTGTCTGTGTGTTCAGGTACCTACGAGTGTGTCAGTGTACGGCCACATCTTTGAGTGGGACTGACAGCATGTGACTATGTGTCAGTGTGTGGTGAGTTGTGAATTCCTGTGAGGGCTCATGAATGTATATATATGGGAATATGTTTAATGGTGTGTGAGCATGAGTGAGTGTGCAAGAGTGACTATGCACAGGGATGATATTCAGCAGGAACATTCCAGCATACACCAGTGTTGCAGACTCCATGGTGGAATATTAAAACCACTTCAGGAACAAATGGCAAACTCACTGCACCAACTCCCCTGCCAACCAGCATTCCTGCCACCACCCAAGCTGCCCCAGACTCCTCTACACATTGAGAAAGTAGGGGGTCCATGACCATTCCATCACAATTCTGGAACACTGCCCCCAGAGTTCTCTACACACTGAGAAACTGGGGGGCACATGCTTATTCACAAGGGCTTCTGGAACACTGCCTCAGAGGCCTCTACACACTGAGAAACTATGGGGCCCATGCCTATCCCATCAGGATTTCTGGAACGCTGCTTCAGAGTCCTCTACATACTGAGAAACTGGAGGGCCCATGTCCATCCCATCAGGGCTTCTGGAACGCTGCCCCAGAGCCCTTTACAAATGAGAAACTAGGGGGCTAATACCCATACCATCACGATTCGGGACGCTGCCCCAGAGTCTTCTACACACTGAAAAAGTAGGGGCCCATTGCCTATCCCATCAGGGCCTCTGAAACACTACCCCAGATTCCTCTACACACTGAGAAACTGGGGGCTCATGCCCATGCCATCAGGGCTTCTGGAATGCTGCCCCAGAGTTCTCTGCACACTGAAAAACTAAGGGGTCTTTTCCCATCACATCAGGGCTTCTGGAACACTACCCCAGAGTCCTCTACACACTGAGAAATTAGGGGGACCATAACTATCCCATCAGGGCTTCTGGAACACTGCCCCAGAGCCCTCCACACACCGAGAAACCAGGTGGCCCATCCATGCCAATCCCATCAGGGCTTCTGGAACGCTGTCTCAGAGTCCTCTACAAACTGAGAGACTAGGGGGCCCATTCCTATCACATCAGGGCTTCTGGAACGCTGCCCCGTGTCTTTTACAAACTGAGAAACTAGGGGCTCATGCCCAAACCATCAGGGTTTCTGGAACACTGTCCCAGAGTCCTCCGTACCCTGAGAAATTAGGTGGCCCATGACCATCACATCAGGGCTTCTGGAATGCTACCCCAGAGTCCTCTACACACTGAGAAATTAGGGGGCCCATAACTATCGCATCAGGGTTTCTGGAACGCTGCCCCAGAGTCCTCCACACACTGAGAAACTAGGGGGTCCATATCCAAACCATCAGGGCTTCTGGAACACTGCCCCATATCCTCTACAAACTGAGAAACTGGAGGCTCATGCCCATACCATCAGGGCTTCTGGAACACTGCCCCAGAGTCCTCCATACACTGAGAATAGGTGACCCATCCATGCCCATCCAATCAGGGCTTCTGGAGCTCTGCACCAGCTTCTACTCTCAATGCTCAACGTCAGTCTATGAAGATGTAAAATGTACTTTGAATAACAACCCACTCTGTGTAATTTACATGAAGGTGTAAAAACAAGTTGAGGCTATGGGGGTTTGTGTACATGCTGGCTTTGCCTCCCCAGTAGATTGGTGGGCTGCACATTCTGGAGAGAGAGGATGCAGGCTTTAGGCCTCTTGTAGCTCCTAGCAGGGTCAGAGCTCTTCTTGTGTCACAGAGAATGTTGGAAGAGGGACAGAGGTTTCCAAGTTTTCAGCTCAGCTCCACTACCTACAGCTATTGTTACTGCAAGCGAAGAGGGAGCTTGTCTGAACGTCAGTCCTCCATCCATGATGGGGACAGCCATACCTTCTCTTATAGGGTGGTGTCAATGTGTGTGTTAGTGAGGACCTTGCTGCTGTACGTTCTTCCTCAGCTTGTCAGCCTCCTTTCTGGCCTCCAGGGAGTGTGGCCTGCCTCACAGAAACACGGTTGGCTGTCCAAACTGATAGCTGAGAACCACTGTAGGTAGAGCTGCCCAGAACTGCCTCAAGGGCAGGACCCATTGTGGACAGGTATCAAACCACAGAAGATTCTGGAAGTACAGGGCAACCACCAAATGGGGTACTTATGCCCTAAACTAAATCCTGTTTCCTCCTATGAACACCCACTGTGATTCTTTTCTCTACTTAACTGGATCTGTCTTTGATCCTGAAATGTTCCCTGCACCTTCATAACTTTGCATCATTAAAGGTCTGGAGGCCACATCCTCCGGTGCAGAAATAGGTGAAGGGTGCTATCTGTGGGCTTCCTGCTCCACCAGAACTGACAATAATAATAAAAGCAACATCTAACAGTCATCAAACACTTGCTATGGGTCATGTTATGCTCACTATTTATTTAAATTCTCCATGAACACCTCCCCCTTGCACCCCAAGAGGCGACTAATCTTTCCCCCCACCACACAGATGAGAAAAACGAGCCTAGGGATATTCCCTAAGTCACTGTGAGTCACTCAGCAGAAGGGGGGGGGTGGGTTCTGGGATCCAGACATAGTATGACAGTGACGAATGAAAAACTGTCAAGATAGTTCACACGTGAGCTCAGGTGTACGTGTGCGGATTATGGCAATTAGTAAGGAGAAAATTAAATGAAGCCCAGAGAGACAAAATTCAATCTCCTGTTATGCTGTGGAGTAAGGGAGGGTAAGGAAAGACAGGCAAGAGCCCAAATGAGAGAGGCATGGGGGAAGGTGACGTATGGGGGTGAGGAGGACACACTTGGAGACTGTGCTAATTGG
Source organism: Panthera leo (assembly GCF_018350215.1). Taxonomy (NCBI): domain Eukaryota; kingdom Metazoa; phylum Chordata; class Mammalia; order Carnivora; family Felidae; genus Panthera; species Panthera leo. The sequence goes on along the minus strand of NC_056686.1, from coordinate 106,824,512 downwards.
CAGCTCTGAATGTGGGGGTGTTAAAGAGTTCACCTCATTTTCAAGGTGTTCTCACTCTGTCTCTGAATTCCAAGGGAATGAAATGGTGCCTAAGTCATCACATAATTGATGCCACCCTGACATATTGTTCCTTGTTTCACAGAGGTCTTCTCCCAGGGATTGTTGGACCCAAAGGCCCAGAGCCCCTGTTCTCTGTTTTTATAGCACCTCTCATGTTCTGCACAAATAGGAGGGAGGTGCTTACTAATGTGCTGATGGGTTGGTAGGGTAGTGGGGGGAAAGATGGATAAATAGGTGAGTGGATGGATGGAGGAGAGACTGCTGAAAGGTGCAGAAGGAGTCTCAGGGATGAGGAGCAGCCCAGCCATGCAGGCAAGCAAGTCTCAGAGCTTTGGTCTGGAGCTAACTCTGTGTTCTCCAGGGCCTGTAATGTATGTTAGGGATAATCCAGACATTCAATTCATGATAGTTTCCTCTCTGCCTCCTTTTGGGTATTTCTGCTGGCTCTTAGTGACTGCCCTGGAGCCCAGAGACATGAAAGAGACACAGGTATAGGAAAGGAGGTTCAAATACTCTAATCTGTGGACCATTTTATAGGAGCGGGGTTTGGTGGAGAGGGATAGAGTAGGTAGTGGAAACAATAGGAACTAGCAGTTTGGATTCCTTGTAGGTCTGAATTATCTGGTTACCACAATCAGATAATGTGAAGAATCAAAAGTGGGAGGGCAGTAGGGGGAAATAGCTCAGGGGAATCCCCAACTGAGGAACAACTGGGGGCTCTGATTTTAATCACATGTTGACAATGGATATAGTGTGTTGAGTATACAGTGTGGTTGCATAGATTTTTCCCAATGGCACATTTGGTTAGCTTGGAGAAAACTTGCTCTTCTCTTTTATTTATGGGAGAAGTTTAAGCCCTTATTCTCAATTCCTTTGGACCTGGAAGCCCTTGGAGTGTATTCTCTGAAATATAATTTATTTGCCTCAGTCCTTCTCCTCTGCTAGGTAGCTCTTAGCTGATGGGGGGGGGGGGGGGCGGGTAGGGTTCCCTTGCTCTTTCTCTGCTGCCAAGGATGCTTTTTCCTCACACATGTTCTCCAGTTGGGAATCATCTCCCCCTGGTTCCAGCTGTGCTCTCGATTTCCCTGGGTGTGGGGTGTGTCTCCATGCTGCAGAAGTGCTCACCTCAAATCCTTATTTTGGCAGGACCACTGGAAATGCCCCACCGCTCACAAGTACATCCATACCATGCCTGCTGCTCTGCCCACACCCACATGCCCAACTCCCTAGGGCTCTACAGCAGGGGCAGGGTACAAAACCTGCAGGATGTAACACTGTTCAACAACAAAAGAATCAGACTGAAACATTTGTGCCAGAGGAACTATGTTTAATTGTTTGGAAAATAGGAGTGAAAGAGGGAGGTGGTAAGAAAGGTGTCTGGCCTGCTGCCCAAGCTTCCGAGAAGCAGACGGTGATATAAATACAAGTCAGTAGGGATGGTTACACAGTTCAGAACCAGATCCTTGTCTGAGGTGAAAATTGCAGCTGATAATTAATAAGAGGTCGAGACTGAAGAAGCCACCCTCCTGGTGCTTGAGGCCAGAAGCTGGGGGTGAGTGGGGCTGACAGCTGGCTGTCTGAAAAAGCGGCAGTGAACTTCATGCTGCTGTTTTCCCTGGAGGTTCCGCCTCTGGTCACATGCTGGGGTCTTACTTCTGCTTGGACTTCTGGCACTGCTGAGGGGGTGAGCATTTCTGTTGGCACTTGGGCGCATAAGACTCCTTGCACTTGGGTGGAGGCTGACAAGGCTGCTTGGTTTGCTGAGGTGGAGGACAGCACTGCTGGGGTGGGGGAGCACACTGCTGGGGTGGGGGAGCACACTGCTGTGGTGGGGGAGCACACTGCTGGGGTGGAGGGCAGCATTGCTGGGGGGGAGCACACTGCTTCTGCTTCTGCTGAGACATTCTGGGTTGATGCACAACTGGAAACAGAAAAACACAGAAGTGAGGAGCACCCTCACCACAGAGATACTCTGGGCCCCAGGCTGGGTTTGGGGGGGGGACCTCCTGCCACATTCACATCCTGCTCTGCTTCTACTTTGCCTTGGTGGCTTCACAACTGAAGGTGTGTGTGTGTAAATGTGTGTGTGAGAATAAGTTGTGGCTAAAAGTTTGTAAGTCATTTAAATTCTTTCTGAGACAGAGAAACATGGAAGGAAGGAGGTAGGAAAGGAACAGGAGAAGAAGGGAGAAGGGAAAGAAGGAGAAGGAAAGACATGGAGGGCAAGAACAAAAAGAATATACTTTTATGGCAAAACTATGGAATCTGCAACAGGATTGCCTGGGATCAGAGTCCTGGCTAAATCATTAACCTGCTGTGTGACTTTGAGCACAGACTTAGCCTCTCTGTACTCACATCTCTTAGGGTTGTCGAGATTAAATGAGTACATAAAATACATACATATAAACATGCATGCATACATACATGTACATGTGTGTGTGCACACCTGCAACCACACAGAGTACCTGGCACATGATGAACACAGCATAAGGATTTTGATTTATTGAATAAATTTCTAAAAGCATCTCTTTTCTCTAAGAAAATTATAGAAAAGAGGAATCTAGAGACAAAATGTATCTTTTAGCTTGACTCTTCACTACAGTTGAAGAAAATGGACCTCAGAGAGGGAAGTAATTAGTCTCCAGTCACACAGCACAAGAGGGTGTAACAGTGGTCCCCAATTCCCGGACAGGACCTTGCCCCTGTGCCACATCATTCTGTCCCTGCTGTTCTGTGCTCCTCGGGGAGCTCCCCGAGGAGACTCCTCGGGGTCTCTACACCCCTGTCCCCAATGCAGCCTTCTTCTCTCCCACCCTATACTTTTTCCATAAAAGGCAACTCTGCCAGCTGCTATGTCTCATAGCTGGCACACCCACTCCTTCTACTAACCCCCTTTCAACATCTGGCAAGACCCAACACCCGTAATACAACCAGCAGGATCCTCAAGGCACCAGTCTGAGGCTTTCTTCTCCCATCCCAGCCCAGCCCCCACACCCCTTGGCTGGATGGCTTGCAGACCACTACAGGTTGGTCCCCAATAACACAGAAAAGAGAGATGCTAAATGAGGTCTTTCCGGCCAACCACCCAGAACTCCAGCCCAGCTCCCAGCAAGGTTGGAACCACATAGAGCAAGGCTGCTAGCAGAGGCACCGCTTTGCCAGACTTACCCAAGTTCTCTTTGCCAAGAGGCTGGAGTGTGGAGATGCCAAAGGGTTTGGGCTGCCCTGAGCCTTCCCACCTTTTATACATCTCACATCCCTGCCCGAGGCCATGAGATAGTTTAGGATTGGAGTGTCCTAATTAGTCCCTTCCTCAAATTTCAGGTTTTACTCACCCCTCCAGGGCTGTCAGCCTCTCTTGTGGCATGGCAGGACTTGGGGTGATGGTGCCTTTACTCTGGCCTCCGCCCCACCTCCCTGTCACTTTACGAGGCTGGCTGCCTTGGATTTCCAAACCCACTCGTTACTTTTGACTTAGAACCTTGGCATCTGGGATGGTCCTAAGCAGACATTCAGGACAGTACTGGTTATGGGGGTGTGAGGGCAGGGTTCCGGGAAGTTCTGTTTGGCAGAGAGGAGGGGGTGGCCTGGGTGGGGTATGCAGACAGCATTGTCTTCAGGGCAATTCAACAACTGAGGAGGTGAACGGCTCTCTGGGAAGCCCATTACACTCAGCAAATGCATGACTTTGAGTTAACCTGGGCTCAGAGCCACATTCAGCTTGAACTGGTGGAAAGATATGGCAAGCGCCTTTGGTTTTGTGTCTATTATTATTTAGGCAATAAATGAGGCCTGTAGTCCTCTGTCCTGCCTTCTATTGAAAAAAACATTAGGCTCCATTCAGGGGAACCGGGTGGTTACATTAGACAGTGCTTATCTCTCATCTTTTTACATATATATGTATAAGTCACCCAGACTCTGGGATTCCCAAGGAAGTGATTATCATAAGGTGGAGGGGGTGGGGAAGCCAAGCATTGACTTAGACTGAGCTTCTAGAGGAGTCACCTAGGCTGGTCTCAGATTCTGAGCTGCCAGGGCCCCATCCCAATTCTTCCTCCCTACTCCTGTTAGAGATCCCAAGACAGAGAAGGATGACATAGGGCACAGACCTTGATGCCCTCCATACTTGAGGATGGAATATCTTTGAAACAACCCCAACAAATGTCCTGATCTTTACCGGTGGGTGACACTGGGCACTTAATGTCTTTGAGCTTCAGTTTCCTCATCTCCTAAGGGAGATAACCACACCAACCTGCTTGTTAAATGGCTTAAACTGCACAGCATACATAAAGTACAAGTATTTGGTACAGAATGAGCATTCCACAATTGTTGGGTGCTCCAGAGTTGGGCTCTGAAATACTAGGCAAGACACCCTCTTGGAAGCATGGAATATGTAACTGCAAAATTTGAGGGCAAGCAGTGGCACTTGCCAGCCAGCATCCTAAGACCTTGGTTGAAAGAAATGGAAGTTGGCACGCTGGTGGTGAGGGTGGTGTGTTCAAATCTCGACACAGAGTTTAGCTGTAGCTCTACTGAAAAACTTAGACTATCCCAAGATCTTGGGAAGTCAGACTGTAACACTAAAGACACAAGGCTTGGAAATTGATGGTCTCTCTCTCAAAACATGGTCCTGGCAGGGTGGGCACAGAACAAGTAAGTGAGAGAAACTGAGAGGAATCCAGGCGGAGAAATCCCTTGGCCTAGTGTCACTCTGATGGAAGCAACCCTAGAGAGTCTTGGAAAGGGATTTCAGCTCAGTTACCTAATAGAGAAGAAAGGCCATGTGGGGAAGTTATCCTGGGATGGCTATTTATTCATCAAGATGAAGTACACCTCCATGGGGTGCTGGGCACTGTGCTGTGCCTGGCCAGTGGCGAGGAAGGAGGGGCCAGGCCCTCACTGTTCCCTAAGGTAGTGGGGCATGGGTTTCCTGTGTGGCAGATCTGCCTCTGTGTATTGGGCCTGTGTACATGGGAAAGGAAATAAAAGTGCAAGTCCTCTTCTCCTCCTCCTCTTTCCAATGTTTATAGATCTTTTCTTTTTAATTGCTGTATAGCTGACATACAATGTTACATTAGTTTCAGGTGTAAAACATTCAACAAATCTATATGTTAAGCTATGCTCACCACAAGTGTAGCTACTATCTGTCACCATACCATGCTATTATAATGCCATTGACTGTATTCCCTATGCTGTGCTTTTCATCCTTGTGATTTACTCAGGCAGCAACTAGAAGCCTGTACCTCCCACTGCCCTCCACCCATTTTGCCTATCCCCCACCCCACTCTCTTCCTTCTGGTTTGTTCTCTGTATTTATGGACATGTTTCTGCCTTTTCTGTTTGTTTTTTTCATTTCTTTGTTTCTTAAATTCCACATGAGTGAAATCATATAGTGTTTGGTTTTTTTCCTGTTTTATTTCACTTAGAATATTACCCTGTAGGTCCATCTATGTTGTTGCAAATGGCAAGATCTCATCTTTTATTTTTTCTAAAGTTTATTTATTTATTATGAGAGAGAGAGACAGAGAGGGAGAGAGCAAGGGAAGGGCAAAGAGAGAAGGAGAGAGTGAATCCCAAGCAGGCTCCATGTTCAGTGCACAGCCCAACCCTGATCTCACGACAGCAAGATTAGGACCTGAGCCAATATCAAGAGTCAGACACTTAACTGACTGAGAGCCACCCAGGCTCTGCTCATCCTTTTTATGGCTGTATGATATCCTATTAGTTAGCAATAAAATATTCTTATATACACATACACACACCACATTTTCTTTATTCGTTCATCTGCCAAAGACTTTTAGGTTTGTTCCATAATTTGGTTAGTGTGAATAGTGCTGCAATAAACATAGGAATGCACATATCTTTTCAAAATCGTGCTTTTATTTTCTTTGGGTAAATACCCAGTCATGGAATTGCTGGATCATATTTTTATTTTTACTTTTTTTGTGGAGACTTCACACTGTTTTCCACAATAGCTACAAGATCTTTTGATTGCTTGACTTAGATTAGCTGAAGAACTAAAATCCAAATGTCACTGAGTGATGCCTGTGTAGCTAGGGAAAGTATGAACATCAGCTAATTCATGAGTTTTGGGTGTTAAAATCTGTCAGTCTTTTCTTGCAAGGGTCCTGACCACACCAGACAACTACCTCAAGAATGTATTATACAATATTGCTTCTACCACCAGAAGACAGAAAAGGAATGGATAATCTAGAAGCCACCAATAAAACTAATGCTTATTCTGGGCATGTGGAATGCCATTATTCACTAGCTTTCATGAGCATCGCTTTCTGTCTGCCTGTCTCTCTCTCTCTCTAGTCCTTTTTCTCTCCCTCTCTCTCTCTCTCACACACACATGTTGGTCTCTCCCACACTCTACCTCTAAGTGCTTATGGGCCTATAAGTCCAGTTCTCAGTAAAGTTGATGTGATAGAAGCTGGTGCGTTCCTACTAATTTCCAAAGCATGTGTACATACTACCTACCATTAGTCTGTATCTAGCAGACCGATGAACCCTGCTTTCTTTGTATGGCTCCCATCCTCTAAGGCTTCGAATGACTTTAGATGACATTTCTGCCCCGTTAGGTTGTCCTTGGTGTTCATCTCATCCTCACTTTACGTGCATGAACATACACATGCTGGGAGGGATGGGGATGAGAGGTGTATACGGGGGGAAGGAAGTGAGTGGGGAAACTTCCAGGATGTCCCTGGCTTACAAAGAGACACCCATTTGCTCGGTTTCTAGTGATGGGTACCTGTTAGCACATTTAGCTTGAGAAGAACCAGGAATTAGCTTGGTAGAAGGGCAAGAGGATGACTGGATGATCCAGTCAGTCATCAAGTGTGCAGGAAGCAGACACCATGCCCAGTATTCTGGGGGCCGGGGACTGTGAGACCATAGGCCCAACCCTCAAGGAGGGTTTGATCTTCTTGGGGAGATAAGGCCAGCTCAGTGTGACAGAGGAACTGGAGCGGGGAGGCAGGCCACATGAGTCAAGAGCCAAGGGATGATAAGGAATAAGGGTGGCACAGAATTGCTGAGTTGCCATCACCCCTATAGGCTGGGCCGCTGTTGACTGCCAAGCATCAGGGAAGACACGAGCAGCTCCAAGATGGTGGGCTCCTTCTGGGCACAAACACTGACTTAATCTTTGTACCCTGGTACCTAGCCAAGCTTCTGGTTCAGATTTGGAGCTATATAAATTTATGTGAGATGAACAAGGATATTAGAGGCAAGGAGATATGGACTGACTAAATGGGAGATGTTATGTGGTATTGGGGTAAAGAAAGTGACCTGCCTGGAGTGGGTGACCAGAGCAGATGAGCAGCAGCCAGGCCTATGGAGGGAAGACTCACCAGGACAGCAGGGATTGCAGGGTGGAAAGTGCAGTGAGGCCTTGGCTCTGGTTCTTAACGGTCAGATGTGACACATACTCTACATTAAAAAAAAAAAATTCTGTTGACTAGCATAAGGAGGTAGAAAGGCATTGGCTTATGTTAAGAAGGACTTGGTATACTTCTGGTTCTGACAGTAATAAGCTGTGTGTGTTTGGACAAGTGGCTTCTCCTCTCTGGGGCTCAGATTTTCTATTTGGTGAAACATGATAATGACTTTCCCATAGGGAATGGGGAGCCAGAGGGTGGACCCGTCTGAAAGCCTAGGTTGGCAGGAGGTGAGAGTAGGGCCTGGGGTGGGGATGACAGAGCCAGGGGGCCAGTTGGTAGAGAAGCAATGATAAAGACCTGACCTCAGATGGCAGCAATAGAAGCAGAAAGGGAGGGAGAGTTTTAAGAATGATCTTTAACTAAGAATACGGAGGACTGCAGGGCTGAGGGAATGGAGGGAGACAGGGGAGAACTCAAATCAAACACTGTGATCCTAAGAGATAGAAATGGGGCTGGGAACAGGGCAGAGAAGACCAGAGTGCACTTCATGCATGCATCTGTGCCTGAAGGACATGGAGGAGCTAAGTGACCATGCACTACACGCACACAGCTGTGCAAAACTGTGGTACACACTTGTGAACACCAGGAAGGAGGGAGATTCCATCTGCTGGGCCTGCAGGAACCACAGGAAGCTCAGACAAGGAAGCTCTAGGTCCCTGGGGTGCAACACTCCTTCCTGGTAGTAGGACTGGGTCAGGGGGCAGGAAGCATTCCAGACTGAAAGGCTGGAGCTGGAAGGAGCCTGTTGCACAAGCCCATCACACAAAACATTCCTGATTCTTGGTCCAAGGACAGTGCCAGCGCTAACACTCTCAGCAGGCCACCAAGGAGTGACAGAGCCTTAGCACACTTTGTAGAGTGTGGTGTGAGACTGCGGAGCTCCATTGCTTTGGAAGCTCTTGTTTTCTGTTTGCTCTCTTGAGACTATGCACTTTCCAAAACCACCTATTTTAAAGCTAGCTTTATTTGTTCAAATTATAGTAATTATAAAGAGCCTTTGCCCTTACTTGGAAAAGTAAAAAGTTGGCCCTCTCTGTCGATTTTGTCGTTTTTAAAAAAATAACTTTAGTTTTAGTGAACTTCAAACTCCTGGGTACCATGAAATGTGGCCCATCCAGTTTATCACTAAAAAAATGGAAAAGGTGAGGTAGACAAAGGAAGTGACTTACTTGAGGTCATATTTTATAAGATGCCCGAGAGAGGACTTGAACACTGGGTTTCTGACCAAATCCCAAGCCAAATCAAACAAAACAAAATAAAATATAACAACAAAAACCAACCAAACAAATGAAACAGGACTTTGGCCAGTGTCAAAATGTCAGCAGTAAATTCCCCTCCCCTCCTATCTGCTCCCTGCCTTACACCCCCCTTACAGCCAGGCCTTTGCAATGATGACAGGACCAGGCTTGTGTGGCACTCACAGTCTTTTCCCAGACTCTCCAGGACACTGTGCAAAGCTCTGGCCTGCCCTGGTCGTCAGGAGACATGCTGTGGCCTGCACTGTGACCTCACTGAGATGGAATTCATTCTCTCTTGCCTTCATCCAGCCTCTCAGATTGGAGGGGATTAACCTCTTCAAACCATCTCTTCCTTCCTGACTCTGAGGAAACCCCTTAGTTGTGACAAGTAATTCATTTCCAGGGTCTCCATGCTGGCTTTTATCCACCAGACATTTCCATGCCCAGAAGCAATGCTTTCATTGTTATGATAGGGATGCTTTGCTGCCCCTGGGAACTGAACTTAACTTTGCTCTTTGTGGTCCCAAGATGTGGAATGAGGGCCCTGAAATTTTGAGGATCCACAGGAATCTGCCTCTAGGTTCCTGGTCTTGCTTGGTGGCATACTCATTCCTGTGCTTCTAATTACCACCTTTACAGTAATGACTTGGGAAATCTGTATTTCCAGACCAGGCTTCTACCTAGTGCTTCAGATCCATGGGACATCCAGTCGCCTCCTCGATATCTCCATCTGGTCTCATTGGTCTCAACACCAGTTCCAGAACTGAACTTCTCATTGTGCCTCCTGCTCACTCTTCATTTCGGTAAACAGGACCACCAAGAACCCCTACCATACACACAGAAGACCTGACCAGAAACCTGGCACCACCTCTGGCCACATCCCACCACTCACTAAGTCCCATTGATCTACCATCTAGATATGTAGTGTATGCCACACACAGTGTAGATGATTTTAAGAAGCCCCTCCCTGGTCAGATCTTTCCTGATTGCCAAAGATATCCCCTAACCCATTTCCCTGTCTTCAGTGTCTCTAGTGCAAACTGTCTTCTACACAGAAGCCAAAATGATCATCCTGAAAGGCAAATGTAAAAGAATTTCTTGTCTTTGGGAAGTATACACTGAAGTATTTTGGAACAAAGATTACCACATCAGTAGAAAACAAAACATAGATAGATAGATAGATAGATAGACAAATAGATGATAGATAGATACAGATATACAGTTATATAGATATATATTTATATACATCATATACATGTATATCTATATGTATACCAGCTTTATATACATATATCAAAATATGAATATTGATACACATCTCTCTATATATACACATATACATATATCTTCTTTCTGAACATACATACATATCTGTATATCTCTCCATACAAATACTTACACATGCATACACAAACAGGGGGTGGAAAAGAGATCAACATTCAGGAATCTCAGTGAACCTGTGTGGAAGGTATCCAGAAATTCTTTGTGTTGTTTTTGACACTTTTCTGTAACTTTGAAATTGTATCCAAATAATTTTTAAATAAACACATTTTAAATGTAACGAACCTGTGTCTTTTTCTTACATAGAAGCCCTCATAGGTTCCTCATTGCCTCTATCTACAGGGCCAAATCTAAATTCTGATACAACATAGCCTGCACACCTCTTCAGGTTTATCTCACCACTCCTGGGGTCATGCTTCTGTCCCAATAGGAAGGACCTTCACGTAGTTCCTGGCAGACAATGTGCTGTTTCTCATTGCAAAATTTTTGCTCACATGATCTTTCTGGCAGGAATCCCCAACACTCATCTGCCCCTTTCTGTCTACTGGGTAAATCAGAGAAATGATCAAACACATAGAATGGTGGATGGAGCTGAATGAACTTCCCATTTCCTCACACCTTCTTCCCTCTGGGTGGCTATGGTTTGTTCCATTTTTTGTTATGGATGGTTCCCCTCACCCTGGAATACAGACAAAAAGGATTCTTAATTTTAAGTGGGTTAGAGGCAGGTGTAGAAAACTTGAGGAGGGCCTCTGGGGAAACCAAAGTCTCCCAACAGAACCCCTGGATCTGTGGTTTTATCTCTTGTCACTCAAGGGAAAGGACATTTGTCATGCAGTCTGGTCCTGCTCCTCTCCTGATTCTCTTTAGAGACAACGAAACCTTCAGCCAATCTTCTCTGAAGTTCATCAGGCAACTTTAAGCTGGAGCCAGAGGCTCACATCTGTGTGCTTGCAGGGGTAGGGGCAGGGATAAGAGGCAGACAAGATGAATCTTTCCTCCACCAAGAAGTGCACCACACTTCACCCTGGCTTTAGAGATATCAATCAGTTATCACATCTAATTTTAAAAGTACTTGTGATACATCCCCTTTCCAAGAAAGAAGACATTCTGTTAAGGTCCCATGGATGGGGAGGAAGGACATCCACTGTTCTGGAACACTCAGATCCATAGAATGCACACCTGCTTGCACATTCTCCGAATTGTCAGAGGACTCTAGAGCTGAAGACTGCTGTCCTTCAGTAGCATTTAGGAGGCCACAGTGCTTTCTCTAGGTTGATGAAGACTAAAGGGAATTATGGTTATAAACCATCTTGTTCCTCCAGACTGTTTCTGTTTCTGTATTGTTCAGGATCAGAGAAATGGGCAAATGAGAGAAACTGAAACTGAACTAAAGAAAACAGAGGCTAAGTTTATCTCTATATTAACGAACTGACCACAGCAGAGAGGAAGAGAGGGAAGGAGAAATGAGTGTGTACACTGAGCCTGTGAGTGTTGGTAGAGATTCTATGCAATTTTAGAAAGGAAGGAAATATTTGGTTTTTGAAGGACGCAATTTCTATCTGTGTGGTATCATCCATCTCTATCTATATATCTACCTATCTATCTATCATCTATCTCTACCTACATATGTCATAATAAATGTAATTTAAAGAAATTTTGCTCTCAGTGTTAATGGAAATTTTCCTTGGTATTTTTCTATTGATCTTAAGAATTTACTTGCTTTCTGAGGTAACTTTTTGATATGATACATAAATCTGTAGCTAAAACATTTTAGCTACAGATATATGGAAGTCTATTAATATATGACTGTTTATCTGTGTAAAATGTATTTTTACAATGTTAAAATATAAGTTACTCCCTGGTTCTTAAGATTAAAGAGAAATGCATTAAATAATCAGCTTGAAATATACTTCAATTTAGGCAGAAAATAATCAGTCAAAAGGGCTGGGGCATAGTCTTTCACCATTAATGGTCATGAGACATAGCAATGTTGCAAAGTGTAGAAGAACAGATACCAAGTGTGGATCCCAAGAGCCGCAGGTCCCACTACTCCTGGCTCTTTCCTGGGTAACTTCCTTCTGTTCTTAGCAGTAAAGCAGAGGCTGGGTAGACAGAGGCAGTGAAGGACTCTTTCCCTGCCTCCTCCTCCTTTTCCATGCATAATCTTCAGCTGGGATAGTGCTGGTAAGTGGGTGTGTGGAACCCAGACAAGCAGGTATCATGTTTGTTTCCCGGTAGAGATATCAGAAACTGTGTCTGGAATTCTGAGTCATATCAAGGCTCTTTAAGGGTGCATCTCTCTATTTCTTGTGCTACACACACACACACACACACACACACACGTATGCACCTTTAGTTGTTCCCCACTACTCTGCAGGGACTCTATTTATGTGCAGTGTCCTTTGCTAGGCACTGAGGGAAGTACATATAAATAAAATGCATCCCTAATTGTTTGCTAAGGACCTACTGTGTAGTTAAGAAGGAGTTGGGTACCATTGAAAGTGGAAGGAGTATAAAAAGATCCTATCCTCAAGTTGCTTAGAGTCTAGCAACTGGAAAAAAAAAGAAATGCACAAAAGGGGAGCTCAAATTTTATGTACATATAGAATCCTAGGTTTCTATTGATAATAGGATTGTGGACAGAGAAATAAGACTCTCTGAGGGAGGACAAGGCCCAAAGACTCTGCTCAAGAGAGGAAAATAGAATTGCTGCAAGTTGGGGGGAATGGGTGTGGTGGCCAGTGTTGCACCTATGCATTTCCCCATCACCATGTGGGTCAAGAAGGAGCAGCAGCAGGGCTAGATGGTAGGGCTGGCATTGGCCAAGGACCTCATGGATGTTAATAAGAAGGCCTTGACAGCAATGGAAGACTTGTCCAGGCTGCAGAAGGAGATAGGTGGTAGAAACTCTAGAGGCTACAATAAGGATGTGATGAGAGTCTCCCAGAGACACTGAGTCCAGACCTGTAGTGACAGAGAGAAGAGAAGTACTGTCTAGCATGGAGGCCAAAGCTAACTTGTTAAGAAACAAGTTAGTGGTCTTGGAAACGAAACTTAGACATCCCAAGAGGGAAAGGGTGAATACGTAATGAGAAGTTAGCTACCTCCATTTTAAATGAATAATGTCTAATATTTTGAGGTTCTAATAGAGTAGAAAACAAATACCCTTGAAATATAAAATTCAAATGGTATCTTCTTCATAAAGCCTTTCTCATGCCCAAGAAATGTGTCCTGTCTAAAGATAGACATTATTTCTCACATCCACAGTCTTTCCCACATCTACTAAGATATATAGAATGCTCCTATTGGTTATTGAGACATTTGGGCGTACAATTTGTTAACTTCAATAGTGTTAAATGCTTGAGGACAGACCCACAAATGTTCTCCCCCAAATTAGCACAGAGTCAGGCTCCTTACAAGATCCCAGTAAATATTACAGGGACTGAAGTCATGTTGTTCCACGGATGAAAGCAGGGGCTGAGGGAGTTGTTGTTTTGGAGAAGAGTAAACAGCAGTCTGAAGGAACAAAGCAACCAGATATCAACTTTCCAAGGCTCCCTAATCACAAGCTCAAATGAATGTGGGGCTAAACACAATAAATATATATTGAATGAATTGTTTGAAAAGAAGGTTATGGGAGGTTGAGCTGAGAGAGACAGTCATGTAGGTAACAGCTTCTTCACCCCATATCCCAAAAGGGACACACACACACACACACACACGCATACTTGCCGACTTAGGTGTGTAAAGAACTTTTGTGTTTACAGATACATCTGTATTCCCAATCAAGGAAGGGTATAAATAGAATGGTATCTACATGATGCAAGTTCCAGATTTGCCTCTCTGGGCTCCTCCTTTTGTTGTAAGGCTGCTCTGGAACATGGGTCTATGTAGGGGTGTGGTCTTGGATGCCAATGACATTGAGTGGCTCTTTGCCTGTTAAGACGGCCTCAGAATTGTAGGGAAGGTGTGGTGTAGAGACAGAAAACTCAGGCAAGCCTAAAAAAATATACGCATTCAACATTTAGTGAGCATCTATTATGTTCTAGTCATGGAAGTAGCACTGAGAGATAAACAAGACGTTTTGTCTGCTCCACAAGTCAGCAGAACTACAGCAGAAAACAGACTGAATAAATTATTTCAACAGTACCTAGTAAGTGCTTTGGTGGAGTTATTTGGAGGCTGTTGTAGAAATAAAGAAGGACATGAACCAGCCATGAAGCATCGCTAAAGGCCTCCTACAGGAGGGAGGTCCTGCTCAGTATTGTCTTCTCAATGAACTCATGGTGAGTGCAGGTCAAGGATTCCCTCCCTTGTCCCCCAGAAGTTCCCTGACTTGAGAGAGAACTTTACTCATCACTCTGGCTCAGAGAAGTCTTCTCCTCCCACCTGTTTCCTCCACTTCCACCTAACTCCATGGAAAACCATTCCATCACGCTACCAACATTCTCACAAAAGCCCAAAGAAGACTGAGAATTGGGCATCTGTCCAGAAATTGGTCTGATGCACTGACCAGTTTCCAGACATAAACTGTGTGATGGGGGTCCATTCTTGCTACACCTCAAGGGTTTTTGTGAGACCTAATTAGGTGGGGAGGGCAGGAATCATCAAGAACACCCCATACCTGGAAAAACTCTTTTTACAGAGAGTCAGTGTGCTTGCAGCAGCAAATACTACTTATTGAGTGCCTACTTTGCACTGACCACTTCCTGAGCACAGAGCAAACAGGGCACAGCAAAGCTCACACAGGCTCTTCTTCCTCAGGGATGACATCTGGGGTGTGTGGGGGCAGGAGTGGAAGACAGATGATAAGCACATACATAACCAAGAAACAATAAGTGAATAACATCATTTCAGGTAAGGCATGAGGACTATGAAAAACTACAACATGGTAATGTTTAGTCAGAGTGTTTAAGGAAGGCCTATGTGAAGCAGGGACATTGGAGCTGGGCTCAGTCATGGCAAGATGGTCATGCAAAAGTCTGTGGATAGAGGCAGACCAAGAGCAAGTGCAAAGGCTCTGAGATGGGGATGGTTTTGATGTGTTCAATGAGCATCATTTGACTAGAGCATATTAGATGAGGAACAAGTGAGTTCAGGGTACTGGGCAGAGACCATGTTCTATAGCGTATGCGACTCTGGAAGAGTCTGAGCTGGCAATGAATTGATCTGAGTTTTACATGAAAAAGGCCACTCTGATTGCTTTTGGAAAGTGGCTGAGCCAAGGCATAAGTCAAGGTTCCTATCCTTTTCTTATCTTGGATCCGTATCAGAACCCAGAAAGCATATTTTTTATTCTAATTTTTTTAATTTTAAACTTAGATGTGAAGCTTCACAGCTTCTTGGTTTCTACCAAGTTTCAGTAGGGGAGCAGTGATACATTTATTGATACTAAGGGTAGGTCTCTGTACATCATGACTCTTCTGGGAAAGTGCCTTGATTTTAAAAGTTTGTTTATCCATCTGAGCACATTCGGCCCTGTTATTTTTTTAATTTTTTAAAATGTTTTTATTTATTTTTGAGACAGAGAGAGACAGAGTATGAGCAGGGGAGGGGCAGAGAGAGAGGAAGACACAGAATCTGAAGCAGGCTCCAGGCTCTGAGCTGTCAGCACAGAGCCCGATGCGGGGCTCGAACTCATGGACTGTGAGATCATGACCTGAGCTGAAGTCGGACACCCAACCGACTGAGCCACCCAGGCGCCCCACATTCGGCCCTTAATAGTGCTCTGAGAATCCACTAAGCCTCTGTGTGATTTCCTGTCACTGATTCCCTGGAGCATTTGCATGGGATTGGGCTCTGGATTCACATATATCTGAGTTTGACTCTCAGTGACTTGCTGACTACTTTGGGTATGTGACTTGTCCTCTCTGAATCTCAGTCTCCTTGTCTCTAAGGTAAGGAAGATAATCAGACATACATCATAGTGTTGTTGTGATGAGGAGATGAGATCATGCTTGTAAAGACATTGGGTCTGACCTATGGCCAACACTCAGTAAATGCTGGCAGTTATTGTTGGTAGAGTCATCTGTGCATTTGTCTTATACCCCTCCCTACTCACTCTGAATCCTTCAGGACACAAACTTCCCTATTCATCACCGTTTCCATGAAGGTGTCTCAAGTAGTATTGATACCCAAGCTTTGCTTTTTGGAGCCTTCCTTGGATGGAGTCATTCTTTTCCAGGCCTGCACTTCTGCATCATGACACTAGAGGGTAGCAAGAGACCACAGGCACTTTGAAGACTGGCAGGTCATCTTGGATGCTCTTCCTCTTAGATAGCCTGTACCAGGCTCAATCCCAAGTGTGTCTTACTCCAATGGGCATCTTTTTTTTTTTTTTATTTTTTTTTATTTTTTTATTTTTTTTTTTATTTTTTTATTATTTTTAATATATGAAATTTACTGTCAAATTGGTTTCCATACAACACCCAGTGCTCATCCCAAAAGGTGAATGGGCATCTTTTTAACCTCCACAGTGGTACCTCGCCTGGTCAGATTGTTTTATTTATTTATTAATTTGTTGTTGTTGTTGTTACTATTACCTAGTGGAGTGGTCCAAATGTTTGTTTCTGAGAGATAAGAGCCAGGGTTATTTTTCTTTGTGGGATATGAAGATATTAGATCCTGATCAAATGAGATATTGTGACATTACAATAACTTTTGCTACTGGAAATGACAATCTGGAGGAAATGCTTAGAACTAAAAGTAACATTAAATACTGAAAACCAGAACTCATCAAATATGCAGAAAAGACAACACAGTGAAAGAGAATGAAAGAGTTAAACTGTTCATAGACGTTGGGTGTTAGTGATCTAAAAATGTACCATAAGAAACTAGAATTTAGGACATTAAAATATACAAATAAAGTTGATGTAAGAAGATACTAAACATAAAATCATAAGTTTGTGAAATAGAAAATAAATATACAACAGAGGGAGAAGCAACAAAACTAAATTGATTCTTTTTGAAAACATGAACAATAGTTAAGACTGAGAATATTGACCAGGGTAAAAAATAGAAAAAAAACAATGCTGAAAATATAAAAGGAGGGTCATAACTAGAGTCATAGCAGAAACTACAATGTAAAACAAATTTATAATAAATTTTAAGTTGAAATGAGAAAGAAAAATTAGTAGGAAAATAGTTCAGTTGCTGTCAATCTTTTATTATTACCAGTAGTAGTACTAGTAGTAGGAACAGGGAGAGACTTTATTCAAAATGATAATTGCAAGAGGAGAGAGTAACTATTGCAATAGACAGACCTCTCTAACAACTGTCTCCTGTCAGGCTTTTTAGATGCTTACAGTCTGAGGCCTTTATCCCCATCTCCCAATTTCTCAACCTCCCTTTTTGCCTAGGGGTATTGAGTTCTGGCAAGCACAGGGTTCAGGGTTAGCCTGACAGCACCTCACCTTAGGGGGCTCTTCTGACCCAGGGCTTCATGACTCCACGTATAGAACACTAGGAGGAGCCTGCCTTATCGTGTTGGTGCCAGCACAATGTGGAAGCATGAGGGAGGTAACATCCCCTAGGACACCACTGAGTATTGGAAGGCAGGCATCCATGAAGAAACGACAACCTTTGGGTGTCTCAGGTTAGCAATTCTGACGCATGTTCTGTATGGTCCTTAGAAGCCCCAGAGTGGGGTTTAGCTGAAGGCACCCACAGTAGCACTCAGCTCAACAGCCCGCCCTTGGATTGACTTCTCTCTTGTTTTGTTTGATTTTTTCTAGTGCCCCTGACTTTGGCTACTTTTGGTCACTTCTCAAAGTAAACTACTTGTGTGCATTCTGCTGTCTTAGACCATACCTTTCTTGAGGGGAAACTAAGCTAAGGTATCTCTATAAAATGTATTAAAAGTTCTTTACTACTCTTTACATTTTTAAGTTGAAATCTGGTTTTTATTATATATATATATAAGTAGTTATAAAGGACAAATTTCTATATTGTCATTATTAGTATTTTTCAATGACTTTTTTTACTATATATGGACAATTTTAAACATATACAAAAGTGGACTGGATAGTAGAATGAATCTCATGTATATCATCCAGCTTCAATAATTACCAAATTATAAGCAGTGTTGTCTTATTTATATCCCCAATCATTGCCCCCTCTGGGTTTTTTTTTTAAAAACAAATGACTCGTGTCATTTCATCTATAGATATCTCTAAATTAAGGACTTTTTTTCTCCAAACAGTTATGTTAAATATTATCATACCTTTAAAATATAAAAATTAATAATGAAATATCCATTCAGTGTTCACATTTCTAATTATCTCATTAGAGTCATTGATTTTTTTCAGAATTTATTTGAAATGTGATCAAAATAAGGTAGACTCATTGTTATCGGTTAATATGTCTTTAAAGTTTATTTTAATCCATAAGGTTCCCTGTCCATTTTTTTGCCTCCTTGAAATCTTCTATTGAAGAAATCATATTTGTCATACAGAGTTTTCATGGTCTGGAGTTTACTGTGTCCTGGTGTCCTTCAACATCACCATTGGTATGGTATTACTTCCATTTGTTCATATTGTGATTTTTCTTCATATGACTGCCCTTGGACAATAGAGTCTGCTCTGTCCTCATATGCACAAAGTCTGAAGTGCCCAAGATTTTATGTCTACTTGGAATGGCCCTTAGCCATTGGCTTATAGGCACTGGAATGTGGAAGCTTGTCTCTCTTGCCTCACATCAATACATCTCTGAGTGTAGGGCTGTCTTTGTTGGGCCAGGTTGAAGCTACCCTCCATACATCTATTCCTAAAAGCAAACACCTACATGGCTTCATCTTCTTCCCAATCCTACTTCTACTCCCTTAATAGTTTCTCCTGGAAGAACTGCCTTAATAAATAACTTGTAAACAAATACTCACCTTAGGGAGTGCTGCTGGGGACCCAGCAATGACTGTAGTTGGCTTACTCCCTGGCCAGAGGATACAAGAAACCCTTCACTGTGGTAAGTGGAGTGTTAACTGCCCTTGGAATGTTGTAGCATTATTATTATATTTTATGGTAAATTGGGGCAAGATACAGTGGATGGTCTTGTGCTGGCTTGTGAAGTATTTTTGACATTTGAGAACATATGGAAGAAGTGGTAACCATAAAGACAATGGAATTGGTTGATTGTTCCTGGATCTTACTGATGCTTTAAGGAGAAAAAAATGACAAACTCAGGTCATCCATGAACTATCTTGGGACATAAGAACGTTGTGTTTAAAGACCCTCATCTCCTGCAGAGGGCAGATGGTGCTAAACACCGAGCCTAGGACATAATCGTGACCCTCATAGAAAGCTGAATTTGTGGCAACAGCATGTTCCTTTTTTTGTTTTAATTGTAATGTTTCTGGCACACAATGTTACATTAGTTTCAGTGTACACAACACAGTGATTTCGTACATCACTCACCATAAGTGTAGCTATCATCTGTCACCATACAATGCGATTACAATACCATTGACTATATTCCTTTTTAAAACAAAACTTAAGTTTATTTATTTTGAGAGAGAGAGTAGGGAAGGTGCAGAAACACAGGGGGAGAGAGAGAGAGTCCCAATCAGACTCTGCATTGTCAGCACAGAGCCCGACGCGGGGCTCAAACTCACAAACCATATTATGATCTGAGCCAAAGTCAGACTCTTAACCAACTGAGCCACCCAGGTGCCCTTTGACGATTTTCTTTATGCTACACCTTTCATCCCTGTGACTTGTTGATTCCATGACCAGAAGCCTATACCTCCTACTCCCCTTCACCCATTTTGCCCATTGCCCACTCCCTCCCCTCTGACAACCAATAGTTTGTTCTCTGTATTTATGGGTGTTTCTGATTTGTTTGTTTGTTTTGTTTTTTAGATTCTACATATGAGTGAAATCATATGGTATTTGTTTTTCTCTCTTTGATTTATTTCACTCTGCATAATACCCTCCATGTCCATCCATGGTGTCACAAATGACAAGATTTCATTCTTTTTTATGGCTGAATAATATTCCATCATATATATATTATATATATATATATATAATATATATATGTTAAATATATATATTTTAAACATATAATATATATATACTATTCTATATAATATTCCACTATACACACACACACTCATACACACACACATGCATACATGTATGTATATATATATATATATATATACACACATATATACACACACACACACACACATATATATATATATATATATATATATATATATATCCATTCATCTATCGATGGACACTTGGGTTGTTTCCATATCATGGATATTGGCTATTATTAATAATGCTGCAATAAACGTAAGGATTTGTGTATCTTTTCGAATTAGCGCTTTTGTTTCCTTTGGGTACATATCCAGTAGTGGAATTATTGTATCATATAACATTTCTCTTTTTATTTGTATCTCTACTATTTTCCACAGTGGCTGCACCAATTTACATTCCCACTCACAATGCATGAAGGTTGCTTTTCACATGTTTTTTATATCAAGAGCAGGGCCCTAGGGAAGAAATGGAAACATATTCACAGTGTGCTTGATAACACTGAATTCCAGAATCCTTTGAATTTTCTCAGCCTGTAGAAATGGGCCACTTTCCTTGGATAGGTGATCTCAGTCCTCACATTCCCATTGGACCAAAGACTCTGAAGAGTCTCAGCAGAGCCAGCCGGGTTAGTGCTTGTTCTGCCTTATAAAAGAAAGGGATGGGAGAATTATTCACTGAAGAAGCTGCAAGCAATATATTCAAATGCACAAGAGAATTTACCTGGGAGAGAAGCTTGGGAATGTTAGACCTTAAGGAGAGGAATAGGAGACCGACTAGGACACTGTTTATTGATCTGGGGCAATAATTATGACTCAGTTCCTCAGAGATGGTCCTAATATGCTGTTGGGATGCTTGTGGGACTTGGAAAAAATTATAAGGAAGGTGCAATGCCAGCTGAGAATATTGAGGAAAGGATAAAGTGTTTGAGAGGTGGATGTGCTAGAATGAATCTGTTATACAACCAAAACCCAGCAACTGGATATGTTCTTCAGGATAGCTTGAGAAACAATCCTTTTACTAAAGTTACAAAGAATGTACTGGTGAGGAAGAATCATCATCACTGAAAAGCCAGTTAGTGGCTGTCTTCTGTAGTCTGGGGCTGAGGTAGGAAATATTTATTGAACTGAGCTCCATAGTCTTAGTGAAGATGATAGGATTCTGGAATAGCAGAGGATAGGTGGCATTAGTTAGCCATTAGAGGGAAGGGAGCTGTGATTACTGTCTTGGTCAGCAACATTGAAATGTCAATGTTCACCTGGGTCCCTTAACTTACAGGGATCTAGAGCAATGGGTGATAGAAAATGGTATTCCTAGGGGCAAGATGGATGAGTAGGAATTAGCGATATATATATATATATATATATATATATATATATATATATATCCATAAATATGGCTGAAGTCAGCTGCCTCAAGGCTAAGTTATAATTCTTTACCTGATATTCAGTTCTGAGGCAGTTCTTAGACGCTGAACCCATTGATTGAAAGGAATACAGTCCTTTTGAGGAAAGACTTTATGACACTTCATCAAATATATACCATAGTGATGTATCCAATTATTTCCCAAGTAACTATTCTTTGGAAAGAGGGAAATATCCAGATTTTTTAAGGACTATTGGATATACAGTCAGAGCAGTGATAGAGTTATGGCCCAGTTCCTTTTCCCAATGGGTCCAAGAGGTCCATGGGCATACAGTGGCCATTGTTTTCAGTTCCTGTATGCACTGATGCCTTAAAGATAAGGTGAACTTGCAGGATGAACATATTTAGGACATGGAAGTTTTCTCAGGATCAAGTGTTTGTTTCTTGATCCATAGAGTAAGAGCTATCATAATAGAAAGGCCAAGCTGAAAGTCATAGCACTGTACAACTCCCCCCCCACCCACCAACCTATAGATTGTAAATAAAAACCAGCACAATATCATGCTGGGCAAAGTGGAAGAGAATAGTGCAACACTCATAGTAGTCCCCATTATACACACCTATTTAATACACCAGTATAACCCCTCAAAAAAATCATAGGTATCATGATGAATGACTGTGGTGTCAATTTTATGTGTCACTTTGGAGGGTATTTACAAAGCTAAACATATTCTTACTAAGTGATCCACAACTATGCTCATAGGTACTTGCCCAAATGATTTGAAAATCTGTCTCTAAGACAAAAACGTCCACACAAAGATTTTCAGTAGCTTTATTCATAATTGCCAAAAAATTGAAGCATACAAGATGTCCTTCAATAGGTGAATGGATCAATAAATAGTGGTACATTCATACAATGAAAGATTAGTCTGAGATAGAAAGAAATGAACTACCAAAATATGAAAAGACATAGGTGAACCTTAAATGCATATTGCCAAGTCAAAGAAGCCACTCTGTAATGGCTACATGCTGTATGCTTCCAATTATATGACATTCCAGAAAAAGCAAAACTATAGAGAGAGACAATGTAAGGATCGGTTGTTGTTCAGGGGTTCAGGGAGATTAGGGAAAGGTTAACAGGTGAAGCATAGGTGAGTGTTTTAGAGCAATGGAAATATTCTGTATGATAATGTTATGGTGGATACATATAATTATGCATTTGCCGAAGCCAATTGGATTTTACAGCACAAGTGAACCTTAATTTATGAAAATTGAAAAAAATTATTTAAGAGGTCAAGAAATTCTAGGGAAGAATGCAGACTGTGACAAAAGAATCAGTGTTATATGAAACAACCTCACTGGAGGGATGACTCCAATAACTTTGGAAATGAGAGAGATCAGTAAATAGGCATCATCCCATAGTTGATAATGATATTTATACTCACGGAAAGGGGTCCCAGTTAATAATTCTAATTCTGCTATATGTGTACACTGGAAATGAATAATCAAAAAAACTAGATGGTAGATGGTGGGTATTGGGTTTCTCACTGTTGAAGTCAAAATTTGAAAGTGAGAAAGAGGAGGAGGCTAGAATGACCTATGTGGTAATGCATTACCATCAGAGACATCAGTGTGAACTTATGTTTACCTGAATTTAGTTACATATGGAACCACACACACACACACACACACCTTAGAATATACAGTATATTTTGTCAGCTGAGAGGTCCTAAAAGAAGTGACAAACCAGTAGCAATGAGCACACAACGTACCCAGGTCTTGGTTTCTAATATCATTCTTCATAAAATGAAAAAGAGATCCCTAAGAGAAATTATTGATACTAGATAGAGGCAGAAAACATACAAGATGAGCCTAGAGCATTTTGTAGTTCCAGAAAGGACACAGGAGCTAACTGAAAGAGCTCCCAATGACTAGAGCTGGAACAGTCTGAGCAACAAAATGAACTACCACTCATGTCCTTTGTCCATTTCTTAATTAACTTGTTTGTTTATTGATATTATGTAGTTAAGTATTCTTTATATACTTTGAATGTTAACAATTTATCAGATACATGGATTGCAAATATTTTCTTTTCATTTCGTTGATTGTTTCTTTTACTGTGGAGAAACTTTTATAAATTCTAGTTGTTTATTTTTCTCGTGTTGTCTGTGCTTTTGGTGTCAGATCTAAAAAAAATCATAGTAGGGGCGCCTGGGTGGCTCAGTCGGTTGAGTGTCCAACTTCTGCTCAGGTCATGATCTCGTGGTCTGTGAGTTCAAGCCCTGCATCGGGCTTTGTGCTGACAGCTCAGAGTATGGAGCCTGCTTCTGATTCGGTGTCTCCCTCTCTCTCTGCCCCTCCCCTGCTCACCCTCTGTCTCTCTCTGTCTCAGAAATAAATAAACATTTAAAAAAATCATTGCCAAATGGGAGTGGCCAAGATGGCAGAACAACATGGAAGTTTTTTTATTCTCTCATCCCTGAAATGCAGTTAGATCAGCATCAAACCATTTTGCACACCTAGAAAATTGATCTGAGGATTAACACAATAATCTGCATAACTTGAACCACAGAACTCAACAGGTATGCATCACGGAGAGGTGAACAGAGGGAGAGAGAAGCCATGGGGAGTAGGGAGGTGTAGTTATGGAAAGAGGACAGAGAAAGCAGGGAGAGTACAGGAAAAGCACTCCTCCCAAAAGTAGATGGAAAGAAAGAGAAAGAATGGAAAAACCAATATGTGACTGAATAAAAAAGGGAGAAAGGAGAAAGGAGAGGGTTTCCATACCATTAGGACTCTATAAACAGGGGAGAGCAGCAATGGAAATTCTGCAGCCCATTACCTGGTGGTGCTCTGGTGGGAAGGGCAAATCTCCAGAAGAAAGCAGCGAGGTCCAAGGGGTCTGTGAGCCATATGGGGAGAAGCAGTTCCCCTGCTATGAGGGCATTTGGTAGAGGCCATATGGCCTTCCCACAGGCAAGGTCCCAGCAGACCCCAGAGAACACGATTGCTGGTATTGGAACAAAGATGCCAGGGTGCAGTGAAACCTGGAGCTGGTTGTGTGTTGTTTACCATAATCCCTGAACCGCTTCTTACACAAACTTTTTCTGGGAAAAGCCAGCACCTGGCCACAATCTCTGAGCCTCTGCAGCAGCATGATCACAGGAATGTTCCAGGGGCAAGCTAGCACCAAGCCATTTCTCAGTGAGACCCTCTCCCAGGGGGTTGGAGAGGGTCTAAACCACAGGGCCCTCAGAAGTGAGGGGTTTGGAAACACAGCCCCATCTGAGATAAAATTCAAGAGGGAGGTACCACCTGCCAGGCTGACAGCTTGATCACAGAGTACAAGTGGGAAGTGGACAGAAGCTGGAGACAAAGGAGGGGTGCTTGATGGTGGTGGGGTAGAGTGCAGAATTCCTGAGCCAGAGACTGAGAAGCTGGATGACATTATTTTCACCTCTTCCATGTATGCACACACACATGCACACATGCCACACGGATCCACTCCAGTAAGCTAAGCAGTGCAACCTAGTGGAGAATGGAGCCATTACACCAAGCCCCATCCAACTGTGCCAACCAAGCCCTAGAAGACCACCACAAGTCTCTCCACCTGCTTAGTGTACAGACTATAAAGTGCTTTGTAATTTGACCTCTAGGGGAAACTGGATGTAATTTCATTCAGATTTCATTCTGTTCACTGGTCCATCTATTCATTTTTCTTTTCTTATCTTTTTCTTATACTTGGATACAGAAAGAAAAAAAGTTATTTTTTATTTTCCGTTTTTATATAATAAAAAAATTACTATTTTTTGTAAATTTATTTTTTATTCTTTTTTACCTTCTTCAATTCATTTTATTTTATTTTATACATTTTCTTAATTTTTAAATGCTTTCTTACTTTTTTCTTTTCTTTCCCTTTTTTCTCTATTCAATCAAGCTTTATTCAACAACCAGAGAAAAACATACCAAGACTCTAACTTCCTTTATTTTATTTTTTGTGTTGTTTTTAATCTTCTTAATTTTAATTTTATTAATTATTTTTCTTCCTCCAAAATTACAAAATGAAGGAATTCACCTCAAAAGAAAGAACAGGAAGACAGGGACAGCCAGGGACTTAATCAGCACAGATATAAGCAAGATGTCTGAACTAGAAGTCAGAATCATGATAATGAGAATACTAGCTGGGGTTGAATAAAACATAGAATCCCTTTCTGGAGAGATTTAAAAAAAGTAAAATCTAATCAGGACTAAATTAAAAATGCTATAACTGAGATGCAATCTCAAATAATGCAATGGTGGCAAGGATAGATGAGGCAGAGCAGCAAATCAGCAATATAGAAAACAGAATTATGGAGAACAATGAAGCAGAAAAAAGAGGGAAACTAAGGCAAGGAGCATGATATGAGAATTAGACAACTTAGTAACTCACTAAAAAAGAATAGCATCCAAATTCATAGGAGTCCCAAAAGATGAAAAGAGAGGAAAAGGGGTAAAAGGTTTGTGCTTAAATTATAGCAGAATATTTTCCTAACCTGCAGAAAGATACAGACATCAAAATCAAAGACAGACAGAAAAGTCTCATTAGACTGAACAAAAACCAACCATCAACAAGATATATAATAGTCAAATTCACAAAATACACAGACAAGGAAAGAATTATAAAAACAGCAAGGCAAAAAAATTCCATAACCTATAAGTGAAGGTACATCAGGTTTACAGCAGTCCTATCCACAGAAACCTGGCAGGCCAGAAAGGAGTGGCAAGATATATTCAATGTGCTGAATCACAAAAATATGCAACCAAGAATTCTTTATCCAGCAAGACTGTCATTCAAAATGGGAGGAGAGATAAAGTAGTTCCCAGACAAAAACAAAACAAAACTAGACTAAAGGAGTTTGTGATCACTAAACCAGCCTTGCAAGAAATTTTAAGGGGGACTCTCTGAGGGGAGAAAAGAGGAAACAAAACAAAAAAGACCAAAAGCAACAAAGACTAGAAAGGACAAGAGAACACCACCAGAAACTCCCACTCAACAGGCAATACAATGGCAATAAATTCATATATTTAAGTACTCACTCTAAATGCCAATGGACTAAAAGCTCCAATCAAAAGATATAGGGTAACAGAATGGATAAGAAAATGAAATCCATTCTATATGCTGTTTACAAGAAACCCATTTTAGACCTAAAGATGCCTTCACATTGAACGTAAGGGTATGGAAAACCATCTATCATGCTAATCATTGCCAAAAGAAAGCCTGAGTAGCCATACTTATATCAGACAATCTAGGTTTTAAAATAAAGACTGTAACAAGAGATAAAGAAGGGCATTATATCATAATTAAGGGGCCTATCCACCAAGAAGATCTAAAAATTATAAAAATTTATGTCGCCAACATGAAACACCCAAATATATAAATCAGTTAATCACAAACATACAGAAACTCATTGATAATAATGTCATAATAGTAGGGAACTTCAACCCTCCACTTGCAGCAAGAGACAGATCATCTAACCACAAAATCAACAAGGAAACAATGGCTTTGAAAGACACACTGGACAGGAAGGACTTAACAGATATACTCAGACCATTTCATCCTAAAGCAGCCAAATACCCATTCCTCTTGAGTGAAAATGGAACATTCTCCAGAATAGATCACATACTTGGACACAAATCAGCCCTCAACAAGTTCAAAAAATGGAGATCATACCGTGCATGTTTTCAGGCCATAACACTATAAAACTGGAAATCAACCACAATAAAAAATTTGGAAAGACAGTGAATACTTGGAGATTAAAGAACATCCTACTAAATAGTGATTGGGTTACCCAAGAAATTAAAGAAAAAATTAAAAAGTACATGGAAGCCAATGAAAATGAAAATATGACAGTCCAAAACCTCTGGGATGCAGAAAAGGTGGTCATAAGAGGGAAGCATATAGCAATCCAGGTCTTCCTAAAGAAGGAAGAAAGGTCTCAGATACACAACCTAACCTTACACGTTAAAGAGTTGGAAAAGAACAACAAGTAAAACCCCAAACCAGCAGAAGACAGAAAATAATAAAGATTAGAGCAGAAATCAATGCTATAGAAATTTTTTAAAAAACACAGTAGAACAGATCAATGAAACCGGAATCTGATTCTTTGAGAGAATTAACAAAATTGATAAGCCAGTTTGGCAAAAAGGAAAAGTAAAGGACCCAAATAAATAAAATCAAGAATGAAAAAGGAAAGATCACTGCAGAAAATGAACCAACACTGCAGAAATACAAACAATAATAAGAATATTATGAGCAATTATATGCCAATAAATTAGGCAATCTGGAAGAAGTGGACAAATTCCTAGAAATAAATGAACTACCAAAACTGAAACAGGGAGAAATAGAAAATTTGAACAGACCCATAACCAGTAAATAAGTTGAATTAGTAATCAAAAATCTCCCAAAAATCAAGAATCAGGGACCAGCTGGCTTTCCAGGGGAATTCTACCAAACATTTAAAGAAGAGTTAACCCCTATTCCTTTGAGGCTGTTTCAAAAAATAGAAAGGAAAGGAAAACTTCCGAACTCATTCTACGAGGCCAGCATTACCTTGATTCCAAAACCAGACAAAGACCACACTAAAAAGGAGAACTATAGACCAATTTCCTTGATGAACATGCATGCAAAAATTCTCAACAAGATACTAGCCAACCGGATCCAACAATACATTAAATGAATTATTCATCAGGATCAAGTGGGATTTATACCTGGGCTGCAGGGCTGGTTCAATATCTGCAAACATGATCCTCTCAATAGATGGAGAGAAAGCATTTGACAAAGTATAGCATCCTTTCTTGATAGAAACCCTCAAGCAAGTAGGGATAGAAGGATCATACCTCAAGGTCATAAAAGCCATATACGAAAGGCACTAGGGGAACCTGGGTGGCTCAGGTGGTTAAGCGTCCAACGTCAGCTCAGGTTATGATCTCATGCTTCGTGGTTTCAAGTCCCACATTGGGCTCCGTACTGACAGCTCAGAGGCTGGAGCCTGCTTTGGATTCTGTGTCTCCCTCTCTCTCTTCCTCTTCCCCACTTGCTCTCTCTCTCTCTCTCTCTTTCAAAAAATAAATAAACATTAAAAAAATAAAGACCCACTGCTAATATCATCCTCAATGGGGAAAAACTGAGAGCTTTCTCCCTAAGGTTAGGAACACAACAGGGATGTCCACTCTCACCACTGTCATTTAACAGAGTATTGGAAATTCTAACCTCAGCAATCAGACAACACAAAGAAATAAAAGGTATCCAAATCATCAAGGAGGAAGTCAGACTTTCACTCTTCGCAGATGACATGATACTCTATATGGAAAATCCAAAAGATTTCGCCAAAAAACTGCTAGAACTGATCCATGAATTCAGCAAAGTTGCAGGATATAAAATCAACGCACAGAAATTGGTTGCATTTCTAGACACCAATAATGAAACTGCTGAAAGAGAAATCAAGGAATTGCTATCACTTAAAGTTGCACCAAAAACTAAAATACCTAGGAATAAACCTAACCAAAGAGGTGAAAAAACTCTACACTGAAAACTATAGAAAGCTTAGGAAAGAAACTGAAGACACACACAAAAAATGGAAAGGTATTCCATGTTTATGGATCAGAAGAACAAATATTGGTAAAATGTCGATACTTCCCAAAGCAATTTACATATTCAAAGCAATCCCTATCAAAATAATATCAACAATCTTCACAGAGCTACAACAAATAATCCTAAAATGTGTATGGAACCAGAAAAGATCCTGAATAACCAAAGCAATTCTGAAAAAGAAAACCAAAGCTGGAAGCATCACAATTCCAGACTTCAAGATGTGTTACAAAGCTGTAATCATCAAGACAGTATAGTACTGGCACAAAAACAGACACTTAGATCAATGGAACAGAATAGAGAACCCAGAAATGGACCCACAAATATATGGCCAACTAATCTTTGACAAAGCAGGAAAGAATATCCAATGGAATAAAGACAGTCTCTTCAGAAAATCGTGTTGGGAAAACTGGACAGCGACATGCAGAAGAATGAACATGGACCACTTTCTTACAGCATACACAAAAATAAACTCAAAATGGATGAAAGACCTCAATGTAAGACAGGAAGCCATCAAACTCTTAGAAGAGAGAGTAGGCAAAGACCTCTTTGTCCTTGGCTGCAACATCTTACTCAACATGTCTCCAGAGGCAAGGAAAACAAAAGCAAAAATGAACTATTGGGACCTCATCAAAATAAAACGCTTCTGCATGGTGGAAGAAACAGTCAGAAAAAGTAAAAGGCAAATAATGGAATGGGAGAAGATATTTGCAAATGACATAGCAGGTAAAGGGTTAGTATCCAAAATCTATAGAGAACTTGTCAAACTCAACACCCAAAAGACAAATAATCTAATGAAGAAATGGGCAAAAGACATGAATAGACACTTCTTCAAAGAAGCATCCAGATGGCTAACAGACACATGAAAAAATGCTCAACATCACTCATCATCAGGAAAATACAAATCAAAACTAAAATGAGATACCACCTCACACCTGTCAGAATGGCTAACATTAACAACTCAGGAAATAACAGATGTTGATGAGCATACAGAGAAAGAGGAGCCCTTTGCAACTGCTGGTGTGAATGTCAACTGGTTTAGCCACTCTGGACAACAGTATGAAGGTTCCTCAGAAAATTAAATTAGAACTACCCTATGACCCAGCAATTGCTGTATCCAAAGGATACAGGTGTGCTATTTTGAAGGGGCACATCAGCCCAATGTTTATAGCGGTGTTATCAACAATAACCAAAGTATGGAAAAACCCCAAATGTCCATCGACTAATGAATGGAATATATATATATGAAATATATCATATACATATATTATATATATAATATATGTATATATTATACATATATATAATATATATATATATATTATATATATAATGGAATATTACTCAGAAATAAAAAAGAATGAAATCTTGCCATTTGCAACAATGTGGATGGAACTGGAGGGTATTATGCTAAGTGAAATTAGTCAGTCAGAGAAAGACAAATATCATATGACTTCACTCATATGTGGAATTTAAGATATAGAACAGATGAACAGAAGGAAAGGGAAGCAAGAATAGTATAAAAACAGGGAGGGGGACAAAACAAGAGACTCTTAAATATAGAGAACAAACTGAAGATTGCTGGATGGGTTGTGGTTGGGGGGATGGGCTAAATGCAAGGGGCATTAAGGAAGATACTTTTTGGGATGAGCACTGAGGGCTATATTCAGGGGATGAATCACTGGATTCTACTCCTGAAATCATTATTGCACTATATGTTAACTAACTTGGATGTAAATTAACAAAAATTAATTAACTAATTAAAAAAAAATTGCCAAGGTCAATGTCAAACAGCTTTTCCCATACATGTTCTTCTGGGAGTTTTATGATTTCATATCTTCCATTTAAATCATTAACCCCTTTTCAGTTGACTTTTTGTATGGTTCTAAGATAAGAGGCCATTTCTATTCTTTTTCATGTGGATGTCCAGTTTTTTTCCAACACCATTTCTTAAAGAGATTATGTTTTCCTATTGTGTATTTTTGGCATCTTTGTTGAAAATTAGTTGACCATGTGTGCATGGTTTTATTTATGGTTTCTCTCTTCTGTTCCATTGAACTATGTGTCCATTGTTATGTCAATACCATACTGTTTCCAACAGGAATATGAAAAGATGCCCAGCATCACTAATCAGCAGGAAAATGAAAATTAAAACCACAATGAGATATCACCTCATATTTGTTGGAATAGCTATTATAAAAAAAAAAAGTCAAAAGCTAACGAGTGTTGGCAAGGATGTGGAGAAAAGGGAACCATTGTACGCTATTGGTGAAAATGTAAACTGGCACAGCCTTAATAAAAAATAATATGCGGGGCGCTTGGGTGGCTCAGTCGGTTAAGCGTCCGACTTCGGCTCAGGTCACGATCTCGCGGTCCGCGGGTTCGAGCCCCGCGTCGGGCTCTGGGCTGATGGCTCAGAGCCTGGAGCCTGCTTCCGATTCTGTGTTTCCCTCTCTCTCTGCCCCTCCCCCGTTCATGCTGTGTCTCTCTCTGTCTGAAAAATAAATAAACGTTAAAAAAAAAAAGAAGGGAAGATTCCTTTAAAAAAATAAAAATAAAAAAATAAAAAAATAAAAAATAATATGGATGACCCTCAAAAAACTAAAAATAAAACTACCATATGGTCCAGTAATCCTACTTCTGAGTATATACACAAAGGAAATGAATTCCGTATCTGCACTACCATGTTAACTGTAGCATTAATCACAATGACCAAGATATGGGAATAATATAAATGTCAGAAGATGCATGGATAATCAAATGTGATATATAACATATTATATTATATTATATTATATTATATTATATTATATTATTATATTATATTTAGTGTACCATATAATTTTTTATGTAATAATATATATTATTTAGCTTAATACATAATTATTTATTCATGACCAAAAATGCTGAACTTGGAGAGTAGAATGATAATTAACAGAGCCTGGCATTTGGGGGAAAGGAGAGATTTTTTTTAAAAGACAAAAAGAAGCCAAGAAAAGAGAATGGTGGTTGCCATTGTTGCGATTGGTTTGCAAGATGAAAGAGTTCTGGAGATGGAAAGTTGCATAACAAAATAAATGTAGTTAATGCTATTGAACTGTGTAATTATTAAGATAGTAAGTTTTATGTTATGTGGGGTTTTTAATTTTTTTTTAATATTTATTTTTGAGAGATAGAGACAGAGCACGAGCAGAGGAGGGGCAGAGAGAGAGGAAGCAGGCTCCAGGCTCTGAGCTGTCAGCACACAGCTCAATGCAGGGCTCAAACCCACAAGCCATGAGATCATGACCTGAGCTGAAGTCGGATGCTTTAACTGACTGAGCCACCCAGGCGCCCCTATGTTATGTGTGTTTTACCACAATAAAAAAGAAAAATAAATAACTGTTGGATTATAAACCAGAATATAAAATAAATATCATGAGTCCATACTGATATAAACAAGTGATTAAACATATAAACAGCAAGAAGGAAGAAACAAATTTCCTATACAGAAAATTCCAAACAATTTATGTTGATACTTGACACTCAGGACAGGGCACTATAGATAGATAGGAGTCTTCATATAATGTGATAACAATGAAATTTTACCCCTATGCTCTTTCTCCTTAAAACCCCACAACTTAATTCTAATCATAAGATAAATATCAGACAAACCCAAATTGAAGGATAGTCTACAAAATAGCTACTCCCTCAAAACGGTCAAGGTAAACAAAAAAAAGGGAAGTCTGAGACACTGTCACAGTCACGAGGAGCCTAGGAGACAAGATGACTAAATATAGTGGGGCATCTTAGGTGGAATCCTGGAACAGAAAAAGACATTAGGTAAAAACTAAGGAAATCAGAGAAAATCATGAACTTTAGGTAATAATAATATATTAATATTATTTATTAATTGTAATAAATGAACTATATCCATGTATGATGTTAATAATACAAGAAACTGGGTGTGGAGTGTGTTGGAACTCTCTGTACTAGCTTCTCAACTTTTCTGTAAATCCAAAGCTGCTCTAAAATAAAGTTTATTTTAAAAAAATCAAAACCTAAGACTCTAAAGGGAATGTGTGCATACTCTGAGTTTTTCTGGTAACTTCTCCCTTGGCCCCCAATCTTCCTGTCCAGTCCTACCCAGGATTCTCTTAACTCTTGTCCTGTTGGGAGGACTGGAGTGTGTTCATCTTTAAGTAAGTACAGATGGTTCCTAACTTACTATAGTTTGACTTAGGATTTTTTTGACTATGGAATGATGTGAAAACATTATGCCTCCAGTAGAAACCAAACTTCAAATTCTGAATTCGGACCTTTTCCTGGGCTAGCAATATGTGGATGCTACTCTCTTGTAATGCTGGGCAGTGGCAGGGAGCCCAAGCTCCCTGTCAGCCACACAGTCTCAAGGGTGAACAACTGAGACACTTATAACCATTCTGTACCCATACCACTTATCTGTTTTTCATTTTCAGTACAGAATTCAATAAATTACATGAGATGTTCACATCTGCATTATAAAATGGGCTTGGTGTTGGATGATGTCGCCTAACTATAGGCTAATGTAAGTGCTCTGAACATGTTTATGGTGGGCTATGCTATGCTCTGATGTTTGGTAGGTTGGGTGTATTAAGCGTATTTTCATCTTACAGTATTTCCAACTTATGATAGGTCTAGCGGGATGTAACCCTACTGTAAGCTGAGGAAGATCTGTAATGAGTGCCACTGACAAGTGTTAGCAGGAGCAATGAGGTTGGATCAGAAGTTTAAGTAGAATACCCTGTCCTCTGTGTCATGCGTGCAATGTGGGGTGTGTAGGGAGCCAGGGAGTAAAGGAGACCAGCTTGAAGGCCACTGCAATAGAAGAGGTGAGGAATGATCTCAGTTCAAGCTCGGGCGTGTTGCAGGGATAGCAAGAAAGTGGTCCTGGGCAGGGCCTGGGGAAGAAGAGGAGGAGGAGTGATCATGGTGTCTCTCCTGAGGTGAATACACAGATGGTGGTATCACTGCCCTAGAGAGGGTACTTAAGGGGGAGACATGGTGAGTGTTGCTGGGGTTGGGCGGGGAGTGAGGGAGGCCAAGTGCCTTTCAGGTCTGTTGAATCTGGCTGCCTATGGACGTCTCAATATACCCCAGACACATACTCATTGCTGTGATAAAATAGCTTGGGGTGGCTTGAGACAACCTGCTTGCAATGATAGGGTTAAATAGTGAAAGGCAGGTGATTTGAAGCATTAAAGTAGAGTTTAGGAGAGAGAGTGTCCCAAGTCCTGATGTGACTGATGGCAGTAAAACTGCAGAAGTGTCATCAAGGGTAATGACTGCAGTGGCCTTGGGTCTGTATTTCTACAGCCTTTTTGGCACTCCCATGATTACAGCAAGCCCAATCTTTACCTTCTTTAGTCACACTGTCACTTTCCCCATCAGACACCAGTCTTGAGCTTGTCTCCTCTTCTCACATTGCTCAATTCTGCTCCTATCACTTTCTTAAAATCTTCCTTAGCCAAGTAGACAGTTCATAAGATTCTTGGAAGCTATTCTACAGACAGAACACCCAGAAAAGGACAAGAACCCAGCTGGAGCCCCACACCTCCCTGGTGTTGTCTTCCCATGGTTGTCCCCGATGTGAGGAGATGAAAGGAGATCGGAGGCAACATGTGGAGCTTGGTCAGGGGCTAGGATTGAGCCTAGTGTGTGGTGTGAGGCAGTGCTGGAATGAGGTGGACAGATTCTCCTTCCCCCAACCAGAATAACTTGTCCCTGTTTCATGACCAGCAATTGGAAAACATTGATTTCAGGTACATGAGTGAAGTTATTTTTGTTTGGTTTGGTTTTGGTTTTGTTTCCTTTTAAGAAGTTGCTGAATGCACTGGGTGCTTTGGGGAACAGAATTAAAGATGTCTGTCCTCTTTTGGGAATTGGCCAAGAGAGTCCATTTCAACCATTGACTCACGCACAGGTTCTTTACACGGTGAGAGACAGAGGAGAAAAGACAAAGAGAATACAGGATCCCAGACTTCCAGGATTTATTCTGTATTATTGTAAATACTCACAGATTCAACTATAATACTGGGGACAAAGTCAGAATTAGTGACAGAAGCCATGGCCACCTGTTGGGACTGAGCTCATTAGGGATGGGTTCTGGGCAATAACTTTCTCTTCTCCCAGCCCCATCAAAGAAACATGCAGAAGGACAGGGTTAGGCAGGTTCACAGATGAAGTGGGCCACCAGGCTGGGGACCTGAGGTAAGAGAGGCCACTGGCTCTCTTGTCACTTGTGTGGGATGGCCTGAGAGCCTCTGAGACTGGGGGTGCTTACTTATATTTTGGGGGGCCATATACCTCCTGCTTCTGCTGCTGTTGGTCTATGAGGGGCATGACTTCTCCCCTCAGTGGATGGACTAGTAGGGGCTCTTGGACCTGGCCAGGAGCTGGGACAAATGCAGGCTGCGTCAGTTGGCCTTCCTGCTGCTCTGCTGGCTCTGGCTGCTGCTCTTCTCTCTTTTCCAGGTGCTCATTTCTCTTTGCTAGATCTCCATCCAGTTGCTGGACCATGATCTTCTTCTCCTGTCCCAGCTGTTCCTTTTGCTGCTGCTTCCTTTGTGCTTTCTCCTGCTCCAGCTGCTGCTCCAGGTTTTTTGCTTCCTGATGTTCCTCACACTGTTCCTTTTGTTGCTGCTGCTGTATTTCCTGCTCCTTCTGCTGTTCCAGATGCTGTTCCAGGTGCAGTTCCTGCTCCTGTGACTCTTTCTGCTGCTGCTGTTCCAGATGTTGCTCCAGGTGAATTTCTTGCTCCTGTGACTCTTGCTGCTGCTGCTTCTGTTCCAGATGAAGTTCCTGCTCTTGTGACTCTTGCTGCTGCTGCTGCTGTTCTGGATGCTGTTCCAGGTGCAGTTCCTGCTCCTGTGACTCTTGTTGCTGCTGGCTCTGTTCCAGATGCTGTTCCAGGCAAAGTTCCTGCTCCTGTGACTTTTGCTGTTGCTGCTGCTGCTGCTGCTGCTGCTGCTGCTGTTCTGGATGCTGTTCCAGGCAAAGTTCCTGCTCATGTGTCTCTTGCTGCTGCTGCTTCTGTTCCAGATGCTGTTCCAGGTGAAGTTCCTGCTCCTGTGAGTCCTGCTGTTGCTGCTGCTGTTCCTGATGCTGTTCCTGCTGCTGTGAGTCTTGCTGTTGCTGCTGTTGCTGTTCCAGATGATGTTCCTGCTGCTGTGGCTCACATTGTTGCTCAGTCACCCCCTTCACGAGAGTTGTATGATTCTCCTCATGCTCCTGGGGGACCTCCCCTGGGAGCTTAGAGGGAATCTTCTGGCATAGGGCAGGCAATGGGGTTGGCTGCTTCACTTGCTCGGGCTGGGTATTGTTGGGAAGGCAAACAGGCTTGAGGGGCTCCTGACAGAGTGTGGGAGGCAGAGTCACTGGAAGAGTGTGTTGCTGGGACATCCTGGAAGCTGCTTTAGATCAACCTAAAAGACAGGAGGGGTCAGAAGGGTGACTGAAGGCAGAGGGAGTAGATGAATCCCTGAAATCTGTAGCAGTGCCTGGTTTCTCAGCATCCCTTCTCTTACCTTGGGTTGGGGCTCTCCTACCCACTCTGGGTTGCTGTTCCCCAGAATCACAGAGTGGAGGGGAGGAGGGGGACAGCCAAGAAAGGCCCTCCTGGGAACCTCTTGTTCCCAGAAAGAGCCAACAAAGAGGTCTGTCTTTGAAGTTTCTGGACAAGGGTCGGCTGGGTGCCATTTTTTGCCTAATCCTTGCTTCTGCCCTCGCTCCTTTTTTTTTTTTTTTTTTAGAGAAAAAGAGAGTGTAAGCTGGGTAGGGACAGAGAGGGAAGGAAAGAGAGAGAATCCCAAGCAGGCCCTGCACTGTCAATGCAGAGTCGGACACAGGGCTTGATCCCAAACCACAAATCATGAGATCATGATCTGAGCTAAGACCAAGCTGGACACTTAAATCACTGAGCCATCCTGCCTCTGCCCTTACTTCTAATCTCCACTGACCAAGAAGGAACGATGAGCTCTGATGGGAAGAGGTGAGTCCCTAGGAAGAAAGGGACTTTGGAAGACTCCTGAGTCCTAGAAAATCAGTGGTCCATGCCAGGGTCATGGCACATGCCCTGGACTGGTCACATGACCTAGAATCTGCTTAAGTGTCGCACTGAAAGGCTGCCTGTTTCTGAGCAGGTCGCTTAGCCCCTCTGGGCCTCAGATTTCTCCTCTGAAAAGTTAGCAGATTGGCCTGTTCCACTCCATAGCTTTCTCTCATGACCTTTGGAGCTTCCACTGCAGCCCTAGCACCTGGGGGGTGGGGTGGGGTGGGGTGGAGGGAAGGCCTGGGAGGTTCCTGAGAAGTGGAGAGAGTTCTTTCGAGTCTTGTACCTTTCAGTTGCATTTTTCTGCCACTGCTTTGCCTAGGTCTCTCCAATTAGAAGTCTTTCCCCATTTTTCAGTCCTCCATTCTGCAGCATAGCAAGAGCCACATGCATTTCCCTCAACCCCTGCCCACTGATGAAGGCACAATCACAGACAGCCCAAGTAAGACAGTTCAGGGAAGAAATTGGCTCTACTCCTCTCATCCCCATCTCCTCTCTCTCTCTCTCCTCTCTCTCTGTCTCTCTCCCCGTCTCTCTCCAAAACATCAAACCAAGAAAAGATGGTACAGGAGAGGAGCAGATTGCTCTCTGTTCTGTATTTCCATGCCGTGGCATATGTCTCTCAGCATAGTGACCTGAGTCCATCTGGAAAGACATGGAGTCCAGCTGAATCCAGTCTGAGAGTGATCCACGCACCCACCCAGGCTAGCCACACAACCACACTCTAGTGTGCAGTGCCAGTCCCAGGGCTCCCAGCTAGTACTTACCAGACTCACAGTGGGGACAGCTGTGGAGGCCTCTAGTGCAGTGCTGAGCTGAGCAGGGGCCAGGGTGCCCTTATATTGTTCCCCAGCCCAGCCTCCTGCCCTGCTTGAAGAAGATGGACTGGTTTCACCACTCAAGTTGGTCAACTTCCTCCAGCCCTTTCCTGATTCATCACAGGCACCTGAAGCAGAAAACCCCTCAGGGTCCCTTTTCACAGAGACTCACAGAGGGCTCTGGGGACTGTCATTCCTGTGATACTCATCTGACCTGGGCATGGGGAGGTGAGGGAGGCATCTTGGGAAACTTGTCCCCTTTTTCTATTGCTTTGTGACTTCAGCCAAGCTTTTTCTCTGAATATCAATTTCTTCACTTGCAAAACAGGGTCATTCTCACAATTAGACCTAGCGATTCATTTCCAAGGGCACAGAATTGAAAGTTGTATGCCTCTATGGGATGTTCAGGCCAGCGTATGTGGTGTCAAGGTGGAAGAATCACATCTCATGAGGGATGAGTTTGCCAGACCACTAGCCCACAGCCTGTCTGCTCTCAGGAAATACCTATAACTCCGCTCTATGTGGAAATAAATCCTGGCTGGAGGGGGTCAGACTTTAGACCTAAAGAATCGAGTAGAAGGCTTGTAAGAGTCTTTTGCTGTGACCTAGGGGCTGTCTAGGTCCCATGTGCAAGTGTGTAGTTACAGAAGTTCTCAAGAAAGCCATGTTCATAAATAATCCAAAGCACGGATGAGTCCAGGCAAAGAAACAAGTATTAAATACACAATATATAAAATAATAAATATTGCTTTTTATGATTGCTTTTTATTGCTTTTTTCTACATTTTTTTGAAATGCATAATGGTTTTGATCAACACCAAATCATTCATTGCTTTCTCCAAACGATTCTCTAAAAATAGCTTAAGCAATCTTTCAGAGTAAGGGTTGAAACTTATCCCTCCTCAATGCTGAAAGTGACTAGCTCATCCAGAATAAAATCCAAACTCACTGCTATGGTTTCAAAGGCCCTCACAAAGTGTCCTCAGTTCCTAGGACAAGTCCAGGGCTCTCCACCTCAGGGCTTGGTGTCTACTCTCTTTCAACCAGCAAGCTCCTCCAGGGTCTCTGACTCTTTGTGTCTTTTAGCTTCAGTATAAGTGTTGGGGTCTGCCAGAGAGCCTTCCTTGACTACCTACCTAGAGGCTTATCTTCTGGTTCGCTTCATTTCACTAATAGTCGAGATTTGTTCACTTACTTATTTTTTATCTTTCCCACTGGAAAATAAGCTCCATAAGGCAGGGGGTTTGCCTGCTGTGTTTTCTGCAATGTCCCCAGAATCCATCACAACCATCACATATACAAAGTGCTCTATAAGTATTAGTTGAAGGAATGGATGAATGGTGAATTTCACCACTTGGAGATAACCACTATTAAACATTTTAGCATTGTGTATGTGCAAATGTGTGTGTAAACAAAATTGAATTATAACATGCTTTTCTTTTTTTTTAATGTTTATCCAGTTTTGAGAGACAGAGAATGAGCGTGAGCAGGGGAGGGGCAGAGAGAGTGGGGAGACACAGAATCTGAAGCAGGCTCTAGGCTCTGAGCTGTCAGCACAGAGCCTGACGCGGGGCTCAAACTAACAAACTGTGAGATCATA
This sequence comes from Panthera leo, assembly GCF_018350215.1. Classification (NCBI taxonomy): domain Eukaryota; kingdom Metazoa; phylum Chordata; class Mammalia; order Carnivora; family Felidae; genus Panthera; species Panthera leo. The sequence goes on along the minus strand of NC_056686.1, from coordinate 106,784,971 downwards.
ACCTGAGCTGAAGTCAGATGCTTAACTGACTGAGCCACCCAGGCGCCCTTAACATGCCTTTCTTTTTAATGATTGGTTAATGGCTTATTTTGTGGATATCATTTATTTAAACTCTCTTCTTTACAACCTAATCAAAAGGAAATATTAGAATAATATGAAAGCAAATACTCATTTCTGGGGCTAATTGTGAGGAATATTCTGATTCCCTGTGGTTTCCTGACAGGCATCTCCCTCCAGCCCCATAAATATCTATTTATAATGCTAATTTTGCCATGTTCCTAGAGCTCAGTCTGGAAAAACAGGTGGAGGGTCCTCTGCCCCTGGAGTACCACTGTCTGCTCATGCCATCTCTGTTCCCTGAACCCACCCAGGACCTCACACTTCCTCCCCCATAGCATAGGAACTACGTTATCTGCTGGGGCAAGAAAAGCCCTCTTCACACCCTTTGACCTCCCCTTCCCCAGTGAAGAACTAACCAAGTATCCTCACATGGACACTCATGCCTTGCACTTGGATGCTGACCTCACATGGGAGGAATCGGCCTCTCCCCAGCCCTTCACAGTCAGTCCCAGGGCAGCAGACCCTGCTCAAGGAAGTCACACCGGTCTTATGGGTTTCTAGGAGCTCTTATCTGCCAGATCTGCCTCCCGCCCTCTGATTCACAGCATAATGAGAGCTTTGGGGGGAAGACCGTGTGTGTGAACCTTTGGTCACTGGGCAAAGCTAGGGTGTGGGGAGAAGGGTGGAGTGGGGAACTGAGGGAGTCCATGTGGGCAGGGGAGGGTTTAGAGAAGCCCCAGCCTGTTAGGGGCTCAGAGGTGCCAGACTCTGCCCTCAGACTGCCCCATTTAGGTGACAGACATGCATGCATATGGAGGAGATTCAGTGTCTGTGTGAGTGACCTCATAGGCCCCGGGTGCACATGATGAGTCTGGGTAACTGTCCAGCCCCCGCCCAGTATAATGAGTATGAGCTCATATCCCATGACACATGCAGAGGACTTGACCCCAGCTCTTCCCCAACCCAGGGAGGCTCCAGATATTTCTGTCAAAGAAGCAGAAACTGGCTGGGTTCTCTTTCTCCCTAAGTGAGACAGCCCATTTGAACTGTTGCTTAGCTATAGGGAGAGGGAGCGTTGGTCACAGCATTTCACTGCTCTGGGGGCAGGCTGTCAAGGACAGCTCTTAGTAAGCTGTCAGTATGGGGTGATGGCAGATGGTCCTAGGAAGGTGACTTGGACCAGGAGGTCCCTCGTTCCCACTTTGGATGGCCATGCCCAAGCTGTTCCCTGGTGAGGCAGTGCCCCCACTCTCTGAGGCTGCTAACTTGTCCTTCTTCCCCATAAGCCTCCTCCTCTGCCAGAGTCACTGCCACTGACATCATCTCTCAATCTGCAACCTGCACTGGTAGGATCCCCACGTGCCCTGAGTCCTTACCGGCCTCCTTCACGGCCTCCTAAACCTGACCTTCACTTCTCATTTGCCTCTTGTGTCCATCTGTTGTTCCAGGAGGAAACAAAGCAAGGATGAGAGATGAGACCCATAAAGGGCCAGGAGGCTGATTCTCCTTCCCTGGGGCTCTGGATTGGCTCATGTGATGTGCCCTGTTTGTCCCTGTTTGTCTTCCTCTGGCTTCCCTTCCTTGACCTGTGGGATTGCTGGTTCCCACTTTCAGTCCCAGTGCTGATTGCTGTAGAAGGCAATGTGTGACTCTGCTCTTAGAAGAAGAAGAGCAAAGGCATGGAAGACTGTCAGTAGGGAGAAACAGAGATGCTTAGTGCCCTTCCCTCCAGCTGGCAGGTGCCCTTCCCCTTGGGCTCACAGTTTGGGAAATTGAATTCTTTGTGGTTGAATTTTGGCCCAGAATGCAGTGGCATGCTTGAACTAGAGGGGACTTAATGAATGGGGAAGGCCTCATCTGGTGCCTGGTGCATAGGAGCTTCCAAAAACAGCCGGGTGAATGCAAGGGGGCCAGACCCCTCTTGTGACAGGTGGGCACTGAAGTCTGGAGAGGAGACATGAGCTGCCCAAGAGCCTATAGGAGGTCTGCGATTGAGCTAGGTTTAAAACCACATGATCCTGATCTCCTTGTAGTGGGCTCTCTTCCCTACCAGGCTGCCTTCCCAGATGCCTGAGCATCTGATGGTAGTGACAGATTTCATTACGTAACTTCAGACATCTTCCAACTCTGTTTGTCAGCCATTTACTAACTGACCCCATTGTGGTCAGTTCTGGGTTTTATGGAAGAAGGGCCAGTCTTCTCTGGCTCAGATTCAGCAAAAATGCACTTGCTTTGACCCTCGTTAGTCCTGGGAACAGAAAGCTCTACTTCCTGGCTAGTATTGATGTATATTTTAGCCTAATACAACCTGGAGGAGTGTTACTTTTCAAGGATTGACACTGGCTTTGGAATAAGACAGCCCCGGATTTGAATCTCACTGTACCTCTTGTTATCTGGACATGTCACATTTACTCTATGGCCCTTAGTTTCCTTTTCTATTAAATGGGAATACAAATACCTCCTTCTATTCCTGTGAGGATTTGGTGAGGTAATATATGTGGTTAGCACATAGACTGCACTCAAACTGTTTTATTGTTGGGAGTCATGGCCATGTTTTCTGATGGAAGCCAGTGTGTTACCTGCCTAAATATATAGTTTTAAGGATAAATGGTATTCCAGAGCCAACAGATTTAACCTTCTCATTTTGCCAGTGAGAGGCCTAAAGCCCCAAAGGCCCACAGTGCATGGGAGTGGAATGGAGACAGAAGTCAGGTCTCCGATTTCCCATTTGCTCCTTCTTGGGGTCAGTCTGCTCCTGGGCCTCTGGCAGTGCTTCAGCTTAGCCCACAAGATGGTCTCTCTTGTGCACATGAGTCCCCATGTGGACCAGTTGTGTTCCCTTATGCTGGGCTCACTGAGAAATCCAAATGAGATCGCATTCCTACAGCATGATAGCTCCTGGAGGGGCCTGAGGGCCTGTGTGGGAAGAAGACAGGCAGCTATTTGGGTCTAACTTTGATGTGGACAACAAAAGGAATCCAGTTCCTTTTATTGTGACAGTTGAGGAGTGCACGGACAGCCAGATATTGGTGACAAGGTCTCCACCAGCCACACAGAATGCAGATTATGGGCAAAGAACACGTGGGGCAAGACTTCACCAGGCTGTGTGCAGGATCTGAAGGCGCTGGGAAGGACACACCTGGTGGAAGGCAGACTGGAAGAGTGATAAGGCCACGGGTGGAGGGAATAGTGAGGGACATCACAGAGCAGAGACACGAGGCAGGTGCAGAACAAAAGGGGAGAGAGGGACCAAGTCCAGCTGTGCAGCCCCTGAGAAGGGTTGCCAGTGATCAGACAAATCAAAGGAGGCAGGACTTGGCCCCAGGACTTGGCCGACCTCCTGGCTTTACACTCTCCAGCCCTCTTCCTCCCCTGCTCGTTAGGGAGGATGGGGCACCAGACCCTGCATCAGCTGCCTCCTGAGAGGAGTAATTAGTCTTAGAATTACTTCTGCAAGAGGTTGCAGGGCCACTCAGATACCTGTGGTATATGCGTGCACACACGTGTGTATATACAAGTGTGTGTGAGTGAGTGTGTGCGGGTGTGTGTGATTGGGGCCATCTGGAGGAGAGGCTTTCACTAGGAGGAGTTAGTGCCTACATTTCCCTGCCTCTCTTGGATCCTACTGAGCTCCTGTGAGCTGTCCCAGCATGGCCCCTTTCTAACCTCATCTATATCATGAAGCTGTCCAACTGGCCCAGGCCACCAGATGGGTTGGTGTGGTCCAGACTATAAAACAGTGCCTATTTCCTCCCTGAAATGTGCCTTCCCACTTAACTATCTCCAGCAAACCGGGCCCCAGTGCAGAGTCAGTACACATGCTGGCATCTGGGGCCCCACTTGAGCCAGTGTACTGGTGTGGGCCTTGGTCTGCCACCCTACCTTCCCAGCTGGACAGGGAGATACTGATAACTTCAGGAAGTCCTAGATTTATGTGGGGGGGGGGCTGCATCTGCTCTCAGGAAAGCCCCATTGGATGAAGCCATAGGTACAGAAACTGAGACATGTGGGTACCCTTTAACGCCATACCACATGAGCACTCAACTACCTGGCCTTGCATGGATGCAAGTGAGAACAGACCAGGACTACAAGAGTCCCCCTGGGAAGAATGTGAAGGAAACAAACCTACAAAGACTGCTGTTTCTGAGATATAGTGCAAAATTCTCCTCATCCCCTGTCTAATTTAATTCTCTGTATGTCAGAGATGAGGGACTGAGGTACACAGCAGTGTAGCAACTGACCAGTGGTCCCACAGCCAGCAAGTGCATCCTGGGCCAACCTCTTTCTCCACCACTGAAGACAGAGATGCCCACTGAATGTGATAGTAACAGGAGTCCTTCTGTGTCCCCAGGACGAGCCCAGGGCTGCCACAGAGAAAGATTAGAGAGCTGCAAAGCATAGACAGGCAAGATGAAAACTGCAGGAGTGTTATTTTCCTGCCACTCAGGTTTTACTGGAAAGCTTGTGTGGCGTGGGATGGGGGCAGGAAGGGGAAAGAGAGGTCAGAGGGCTTTGGGGAAGAAAGGCAGGTTCAGGGCTTCTCCTTACAGACAAGTTCTTGCTTGCTGGACTTCAGCCTTGCCCTCCTCTCTTCCCTGTGCCCAGTTTCTGGTGTTTCTCCCAGGAGGCTCTGGTCCCAGAGCCATCTCCTGGCAGTAAAGGATCCAGGTCTGAGAGAGCTGATGCTGGAAGGGCCTTCACAGTCAGTGAGTCCAACTGGCTTTGCAAAAGACGACGCAGTTTAGAGAGAGGAAAGAAGCACACAGATCACACCAGGGTCAGCAGCAGGTCTGAGCCAGGCCCAGCTCTCCTGAGTTCACTTATACTGACCTCTATATCTTTGTACATTCCATTCTCTCTGCTGACATAACTTTTTCACTTTATGTCTTATTGCTTTTTCATTCAACTGCTATTTATTGAGAGTTTCCTGTGAGCCCTTGTTCTAGGTAGTAGGGGCACAGCATTGAAGAAAAGAAGTGAATATGCCCACCCTCCTAAAGCTGTCATCCCAGTTCAGGGGGCAGACAATGAGCAAAAATAAATGCATACCCAGAATATAAAGCATGTGAGAAATACTCTGTAGAAAAATAGGGCAAGAAAGAGGTTTATGGAGTGCTAGGAGAGGGGATGTAGTTTATTTTAAATGGAGTAGTCAGGAGAGACCTCACAGCAGGAGCCTAATAAAAATGACTCATTGTGAGGATAAGTGGGGGAGAGGAAACAGCAGGGGCCATGTCCCTGAGGCAGGGCCTTGCCTGGCATGTTCTGGAACCAGCAAGCAGGTGAGTATGGCTGGGCATGTGTGAACAAGGGACAGAGATGTAATAGAGGAGGGCGCAGAAGTGGGTGATGGTGGGCAGTGCAGGAAATCATGCAGCATCTTGGGCTTTCATGGTGGAAGAGACGAGAAGCCACATAGAGCAATGGCATCATCTGACTTACTCTGAAAGGGGTCTCCCAGGCAAGGATGGAAACAGTTGGGCAACTGTGCTAATGGAGCAGTGGCATGGACCTAGGGGGATGGCAGTAGAGGCAGGGAGCAGTAGTCAGATTACAGACGTGTTGTAATGATGGAGTCAGTGAGATTCTCTAACAGATTAGATCTAAGGTACAGATGGGAGCCAACAGGAACTCAAAAGTTCTTGAATGGCTGTAAGGATACAGCTGCCATTCCCAGTGATAGAGAAGACCATGGAAGGAGCTGGTTTTGTGGAAAAGATCAGTAGTGAGCTTTGGGGCATGCTATGTTTGGGGTGCCCATTAGATATCCAAGTAGACAATTAGATATACCGTCTTGAGTTCAGAAGAAGGGTTCATGCAATGGTTGTAAGTTTGGAATCATCAGCCTATCAATAGCATTTGAATCATGGGCCAGGATGAGATCATCATGGGAATGAATACAGATAGAAAAGAGGAGAAGCTCACGGACAGTCCCCTGAATCACTCCAATGGTAAGTGGTCAGATGAGGAGGAGGTCAGTGAAGACTGAGGAAAACTGGGGAAGAGCAGCCAGTGGGGTAAGAAATGCACCCTGAGAATGGGGTCTGCTGGAAGTCATGCGGAGACGGGGCCAAGGAGGGGCATAGACACGGGAGAAATGCTGTACAGATGAGGACTGAGAATGCCACGGGGCTAGGTAACGTGGAGTCTGTTGCTGACCTTGACAAGGAAGCCAAAGGTAGCAGTGAGTATGAAAGCCAGAATGTGGTGGCTTCAAGAGCAAAAGAGAAGAGGGAACTTGAGAACAGTGAGAATAGACAGTATTTCCAAAGAATGTTGTAGTGAGAAGCAGATGAATGGGGTACCAGCTGGTGCTGACTCCCTTCCTCTAGCTCCTAAACCTGACACCTGGCTCTACCCTTCCTCTGCTGGGGAGTCATTACCGACAGACCACAGTCCATGAGGCCTTGGTCATGCTACACCCTGTGTTTGTTTCAGCCCTCCTCCCACTCCCCAGTTCCTATTGGTGGAGGGTTTGCCTTCAGACTGGGACTCTCCCGCTTGTTCCCTGTTCCTGGGGACCTCTTCTGCAGATGTCCCCGTGACCTACTTGTGCATGTTAGCTAGACCTCTACTTCAAATGTCACCCTTCTGAGATGGCCCCTCTCACCCTACCTAAAACAAAGCACTGACTGCACCACACTATCTGCCTCATGACAGCTCTCAGCACTGTTTGAACTTACATTATTTATTTGTGTGCTTGCTTCACTAGAATGCAAGTTCATGAGAGTGGGACTCCCACCCATGTGAGCTTCCTGACTTCCCCAGTGCCTAGACCCACACGTCCATCTCCTTCCTAAATACCTCTTACAGGAATGAATCTCCTCATGTTAAAGAGGAACATGTGCTTTTCCATAAATAAACTTAACATCTAATATCTACTCATCATTCCTGATGACAGAAAACATCACGTGTTCAAATTCCTGATAAAGTCAGGCAAGTCTGGTTTAACCTTAGGCACTGTAGGATCTCCTCTCCCACTCCTGCTTTATGGATGGTATAAGTTTTTAGATGTCTTCCATGAGTCCCAAAAGTCTGCTTAGAAACTTCAAAAAGTTTATTTTGAGGATCCAGCCCCAGACCCTCACCTGGATTGCATGCTGCTGACCAGAGGGATGTGCTTTGTGGGAGAGAAAGGATGGGGTCTCAATATTCCAAAATTTTGCAGCCCCCATGCTGTCTCTCCTTTTTTGTGGCAGTGATCATGTGACTTTGTAAACACCCTTTCCTTTAATAGCCCCAAGTTTCCAAGAGCAAAAACAAGACTCCATGTGTCCTCTGGCATCTGCTGGTGGTATTTCTGTGCTTAGAGTTTCACTGCTTCACTCCCTGCCTCCAGCTGGGGCAACAGCAGGAACTTTAGCCACTTTCCATCCCTGCCTCTAAGCAGCTCCAAGCAGCAAAGGAAGCTGAGTGGGTGATGCCAAAGATAAGTGTGAAATCTTCATTCAGGGATGAGAAGAGTGTGCTGAGTCCTGGCACCTCTGAAGGGCTCGATGGCTAATAAAGTCAGGTGAGCCCCAGCCCTCCTGAGGGGTCTGTGTTGGACCCACCTCCAGGAAGTAGGCAAAAGGGAGAGGGGCTGGAGCCAGGAATTTACCTGGAGATTTTACCTGGAGAGAGAAACATTCCAGCTGGCTGAGGCTCAGGGAGCCCAATCTTCTGTAGCTTCCTAGGCCTTGCATAGTATGAACATTTTTGGTGTGTACAGCATGACATCAGAGTTTAAAAATACAGTTTGCAATTTTTGCCCATGACTCCTAAATGCAACTCATCCAGTTCATTCAGTGCTCAACCAAGCACACAGCAATCAATTTAGTCCTGGGCGGAGGAGAGGGAGCTAGCTGTATTGGACTACTAAAGACTCATTTGCATCTCTCCAAAATGCCACCATGCTAATATGAGTTTTCTGTCATTGAAATAATTCCTCTTTCCCCTCAGTTTTATGGAAGTATAATTGAAATATGCCATGTAAGTTTAAGGTGTCCAGCATGATGTTTTCATACACACATATATTGCAGGATGATTATTCACAATAAGCTTAGCTATCACTTCACATGATCTACTCACTTTCAAGTATATAACAGCGTATTGTTAAGTCTAGTCACCATGCTGTAAATTCCCAGAATTTACTCATTTTATAACTGGAATTTGTACTCTCTGTGAACAACATCTCCTTTTCCCCACCCCCACTCCCTGGCAGCCACCATTCCTCTGTCTGCCTCCATGTTTGGCTTTCTTACATTCCACATGTAAGAGAGAACGCACGGTAGGTAATTCTCTTTGTCTAATTTATTTCACTTTACATAATGTCCTCAAAGTATCCCACACCTTCTTCCATTCATCCATTGATAGATTGTTTCCATGTTTTGGCTATTGTAAATAATGCTGCAATGAACATGGGGGTGCAGGTATCTACTCAACATAGTGATTGCGTTTGAAATTGTTCCTTTTTATTCACAATACTTCTTTGACTTCACTTCCCTCACCACCCCACATCCAACCTTTTAGAGTGGATTGGACCATTGTCTTAACATTAGGGTTCCTGTTTTCTGATTCAGGAGCAGGTTGGCAGCATCAAGGTCCTGGACCTTGGGGATTTCCATCACACTCCAAATGTTTATGCCCATGACCCCAGCCTTTAATGAAAGGCCCAAGAAACTTCCTTATCACATTTTAAAAAGGTTTTCCAGTCTCATTTTTAGTCTCCTGAGCCTAGAAGTCTCCTGAGTCTGGGCCATGGCACACAGCCTATGACCAGAATCATACCCCCTGCAGCCTCAGCAGAGAGCTTCTGCCTTTGCTTTTTATGCCATGAGGCTGTGCTCAGGAAGGAACCCAAAGAAATATGTGGAGAAAATATGTATTCCCAGGAAGGATTAGGTTTTTGGAGTTAAAAAAATGCTTTATACTAACACAGCATTTATACCTGTTGTATCTGTTCACCTGTGTTGCTTTTAAACTGCAAGCATCACAGTACAGATTTGACTTATTTATTTACTTTATCTATTTATATATTTCAGAAGGGTATCACATAGAACCTGGCACTTATTTGGTGCTCAAACAAATCATTGGGAAAGCACAGTGAACTGCCATTTCTATGAGCATAAGGTAAAAAAGAACAGATTTATGCCTCTACCTTAAAAAGTTAAAAAAGAAAAAAGACACTACATGAGACAAAGGTTGTTAGGCTACTAGACACATCAGGCAATGAAGGAAAATAAATACTTTTTCAAAACCCAAATCTAAAATAATTTAACACCAGCAGACTCTGAACCATAAGAAATGTTAAAGCAGTCCTTCAGGATCAAGGAAAGTGACATAAAATGGAATTATGGCTCCATACAGAGGAAGAAAGAGCCGTGTAACTGGTAACCACTTGGAGGAAAGCAAAAGACTTTTGCTTATTGTTTATTTTTTTAATGTTTATTTTTGAGAGAGAGAGACAGAGCATGAGTGGGGAGGAGCAGAGAAATAGAGAGACACAGAAACCGAAGCAGGCTCCAGACTCTGAGCTGTCAGCAGAAAACCCGACATGGGGCTCAAACTTACGAACCATGAGATCATGACCTGACCCAAAGTCGGATGCTATCAACTGAGCCACCCAGGTGCCCTTTTTGCTTACTGTTTAAACCTAAAGAATATATGATTATTTAATGCAAAATTGAGAGCAATGTATGATGACAATATAATTTGTTATATGTATAATATGTATACATGTAGAAGAGAAAAGTATCACACCAACAGCACTGGGGCCAGAAGGGGAGAAAGGGAAGCACACTCTTCATAAGTTTTTATGCTACAAGGGAAGGGGTAGAATGTGGAGGTGGGCTGTGCTGAGTTAGAGATCCATACAGTAAATCCAGTGTAACCACCAAAATTACACAGTGAAGAGTTACAGAAAAGTCAACAACAGAGATGAGATGAGATCATATAAAATTCAGTGCAAAAGAAAACAGAAAATAGGCAAGACAGAAAACAAATCTCAGGATGCTAGATTAAACTCAACCATAGCAATAATCACACTACAGGCAGTGATCTAAATACTCTGACTAAAAGGCAGAGATTGTCAATTTGAATTTTAAAAGACCCAATTATACATATTTTTTAATTTTTGAAAAAATTTACATCCATGTTAGTTAGCATATAGTGCAATAATTTCAGGAGTAGAATCCAGTGATACATCTCCCACATATAACACCCAGTGCTCATCCCAGCAAGTGTCCTCCTAAATACTCCTTGTCCATTTAGTCCATCTCCCCTCCCACAACCCCTCCAGCAATCCTCAGTTTGTTCTCTGTATTTAAGAGTCTCTTATGTTTTGTCCCTCTCCCTGTTTTTATATTGTTTTTGGTTCCCTCCCCTATGTTCATCTGTTTTATATCTTAAATTCCATATATGAATGAAGTCATAACATCCTATGATATTTGTCTTTCTCTGACTGACCAATTTCACTTAGCACAATACACTCTAGTTCCATCCATGTTGTTGCAAATGGCAAGATTTCATTCTTTTTTAAAATTTTTTAATGTTTATTTTTGAGAGAGAGACAGACAGACAGAGTGTGAGCAGGGGAGGGGCAGGGAGAGGGAGACACAGAATCCAAAGCAGGCTTCAGGTTCTGAGGTGTCAGCACAGAGCCTGACCTGGGGCTCAAACTCACGAACCATGAGATCATGACCTGAGCCAAATGCTTAACCGACTGAGCCACCCAGGTGCCCCATAATTTTATTATTCTTGGTTGCCAAGTAATATTCCAGTGTGTGTGTGTGTGTGTGTGTGTGTGTGTGTGTGTGTGTATCACTTCAAGTATATATTATCTGGGAGGAATCCATTTCAAATATAAGGACACAAATAAGTTAAAAGTACAATAAATGCTTGCCTTCTACCAATCAAAAGAAAGCTGAAGTGGGTAGCTGACTTCAAAGTAGATTTTAGAGCAAAGAATATTACCAGGGATACAAGGTCATCTTTTAAAGATTAAGAGGCAATTTATGAAGAGGATATAATAAATCTAAGAATTTGTTAATCTAATCAGAGATTTTCAAAATATATAAAGCAAAACTATTAGAATTACAAGAAACAACAGAGGAATTCACAGTTATGGCCAGAGGTCTCAACACGACTCACTTAATATTTGACAAAACAAGGTGGTGTGAAATCAGTACAAATATAGAGGACTTGAATCATGCAGTGTAACAAATCAACCTAACTGCTACTATCAAATATGCCATGCAATGAAAGTAGAATGTATTTTCTTTTCAAGAGGACATGGAGTATTTACCAAGATGGAGCATATTCTCATCCATAAAATAAGACTTAATAAATTTAAGAAGATTCAAATCATACAAAGGATGTTATTTGATAACAGAGGAACAAAATTAGAAATAACAAAGATCTTTTGAAAATCTCCCAAAATTTGGAAAATAATAATTTGACATAATTATAACTCATAGATCAAAGGAGAAATCAAAAAGGAAATTAGGAAGTCTTTTGAACCAGAAAATAAAAACAACATATCAATAACTTTTAAATGTAGCTAAAACAGCACTTAGAGGAAAATTTATAACATTAAGGGCACATATTAGAAAAAGAAAAATTTCAAATTAATGGCCTTGGCTATCATCTTAAGTAACTAGAACAAAGAAACATAAATTAAACTCAAAGTAAGTGGAAGAAAGGAAATAATAAGGATAAGATCAGACATCAGTAAGACAAAACTGAAAGCAACATAGAAAACCAATGAAACAAAAAGCTGGTTCTTTAAGAAGACTGATAAAAATCAATGAAGTTGCCAGCCAGATGGAGTGGGAAACAAAGAGAGAAGACATGAAGGACCAGTACCTGAAATGAAAGAGGTCACCTTATTACAAATTCTATAGGTATGAAAAAATAATAAGAGCATACTATAAACAACTTTATGCTGATAAATAAAAACAGATAAAATATATTTCCTAAAAGACAAAAACTAACAACATTCATTCAAAAGGGAATAATCTGAAACACTCCAAATCATTTAAAGACATTGTATTTTTAATTAAAAACCTTCCCACAAGGAAACCTTCAGGCACAGATGGTGAATTCTAACAAACATCTAAGGAATGAATTATATCAATTCTCTCACAAATTGCTGTAGAAATTAAACAAAAAAAACCCCAAAACTGTAGATCAGTATCCCTCATTAACACAGAAGCAAAACTTCTTAAAATTTAGCAAATCAAATAAAAGGACATGTAAAAAAGGATTAAGCAAACCCAGTCAAATAGGGTTTATCTTAGAAATGCAAGGTCTTTTTAACATTCAAAAATCAATCAATATAATTCACCGTATTAACGGACTATAATCATCTCAATAATGCAGACTTTTTTTTTTTTCAAAATCCAACATTCATTTTTGTTAAAAACTCTTAGCAGAGTAGGAAGAGAATGAGCATCCTCAAGTGACAGGGAAAAAAGATAAAATGTATACAAAACCTTATGAATCTACATGAAGTTATTAACACTAATAAGCAGTATACAAGATTGGTAAACAAAAATAATTGTGTTTTTACATACTAACAGTGAAAATCAGAAACTGAAGATAAAACATTCTGTTTGCAATATGATCACTTTGATAATACATATGAAATATGTAGGGAAAATATGACGAAATATGTGTAAAACTTGTTCACTGAAAATTACAAAATTTTAAATAATTAAAGGTAAGCTAATAAATGAAGAGATAATTTCATATTTATGAATTGAAACACTCAATATTGTTAAGATGTCCATTCTTCTTCAAATTAATCTATAGATTTAATTAAATCCTGGTCAAAATTTCAACAGGATTTTCTTTCTTTTTTTGTGTGTGGAACTTGACAAGTTTATTCTAAAATTCATATGGAAGTGCAAAGGACCTAGAATAGCTAAAACAATTTTCAAAAATAACAAAATTAGAGAACCTACATTATCTGACTTCAAGACTTCTATAAAGTACAGTAAATAAGACAATAGTGGTAGAATAGAAAAATTGACCAAAGGAACAAAATAAGAATTCAGAGATAAATACAAACAGATACAGCTATTTGATTTTTGACAGAGATGCACAGGCAATTGAGAAAGGGTAGTCTGGAACAACTGGAGATCCATATGCTGTCTTCCACACTCCCTCCATCCACCCCCACAGAGAACTCCTTTGTTCATACCTTTCATCATATGCAAAAGTTAGCTTATAGAAGGAAGCATAGGAAAAAAATCTTTGTGACTTAGCATTAGGCAAAGATTTCTTAGATATGACACCAAGAATAAGATTCATAAGAGAAAAAAATTGTTTAATTCAATTTTATCAAAACTAAGAACTCCTCTTTGAAACTGTTTGAAAATGAAAAGATATAGCCCCAGGGGTGCCTTCGGCTCAGGTCATGATCTTGCAGTTAGTGAGTTCGAGCCCTGCATCAGACTCTGTGCTGACAGCTCAGAGCCTGGAGCCTGCTTTGGATTCTGTGTCTTCCTCTCTCTCTCTTCCCTTCCCCTGCTCTCTCTCTCTCTCTCAAAAATGAATAAACTTAAAAAAAGAAAAGATAAGGCCACAGACTGAGGAAAATATGTGCAAATAATGTATCTGATAAAGAACTTGTGTCAAGAATATATACATTTCAAAAACCCCTCAGAATTCAGCAATAACAAACCAAACAGCTCAGTAGAGTAACAGAGAAAATATTTGAATGGAAAATTCACTAAGGAAGATACATGGAGGCGAATGGGCAAACAGAAATTGCTTAATATCATTAGTCATTAAGGAAATGCAAACTAAGTCACAATGAAATAACACTGTATATTTATTAGAATATCTAAAACTAGAAAAACTGAGCATACGAAATGTTGGCAGGAATGTGCAGCAGCTGGCATTCTCAAGTACTTCTTGTGGGAATGTGAACTGGGACAAACATTTTGGAAAACAGTTGCGTGGTTTCTTAAAAAATAAAGCATACACCTACTAATGACATAGTCATTTTACTCCTAGGACTTTACCCAAAAGAAATGAAAGCATATATCCATCCAAAGACTTGTCGTGAATGTTCATAGCAGCTTTATTTGTAATAACCAAACCTGGAAACAACCCAAATGCCCATCAAGAGATTAATGGATTAAAAAAGTGAGGTGTATCCATACAATGAGGGCATTCACGACTCAGCAATAAAAAAGAATGAATAATTGATACATGCAACAACTTGTTTGAATCTCAAAGTAGTTTTGCTGAGTGAGAGAATCCAAGTATAAAAGAGTACATACTAGATGATTCCATTTATAGAAAATTCTTGAAAGAGCAAACAGATTTATAGGAACCAAAGTAGATCAGTTGCTTTCTGGGGATTGTAGGGTGGGACAGTCATGAGGGAGGAAACACAAAGCAGCATTAGAAACATTTTAGAGGTGATGGATATATCAATTATATGTCAAAAAGGCGGTAAACATTAAAGGTTACAAGTATAGTGAATTGAGGCTGATTTCTCTATTTCTACCTGCCCACCTAGATTAATGGAGGTGTGTTTTAGGGATACATTATTGAAACATGGTAGGTTCTTCGCAGGGAAATCAGGACCTGGTGGCAGAGAGAAGTTTGAGAACCATGTATTGTATATCCATGTGTCTGACTTAAGTACTTTAAGGGAATTATCCCATTTAATTCTCATAAAAACCCTATGAGGTATTATCATTACTTCCATTTTACAGATGAGGAAATAGAGGCTGAGAGATTGAACAATGAACTCTAGAACCAGAGAGCCAGCACTGATGCCCCAAGACTGCACTGTCTGTGCCACCACAGAGCTTGCCTGGGGACCCTACCTCCACCTAAAAAAATCTCTGCAGTGGGGGAGGGGAATCACTCCCAAGGATGTCCTCTGGCTTGTACTGGCCTCAAATGTGGTAGCCATGGACCCAGGGGCACTGATATTCTTGCATTAAGGGTGACCAACCGCCCCCCTGCTTTGCCTGGGACTGGAGGGGTCCCTGGAATGCAAGTCTTTCATTTTAAAACAGGGACGAGGGGCGCCTGGGTGGCTCCGTTGGTTAAGTGTCTGACTTGTGGTTTTGGCTCAGGTCATGGTCTCGTGGTTTATGGGATCCAGCCCCACATCAGGCTCTGTGCTGAGAGTGTAGAGCCTGCTTGGGATTCTCTCTCCCTCTCTCTTCCCCTCCCCTGTTTGTGCGTTCTGTTTCTGTCTCAAAACAAACAAACAACCAATAGGATGAATGAGTCACCCTAACTCTGCCAGGCAGAGGCTTTGTGCTTCCAGGCTCTGGTTCGCATGACATTTCCAGAACATTTTCATGGACTACAACTAGATGGGTGACATGGTTTCACAGATTAAGGAGAAAAAGAGTGACGTTCTTTTTAATGCTCTTTTATTTTTGTGCTAGCTAATGTCAGGATCACTAGGAAAGACGATTCTAGCTTCTTCAGACTTCCGTTTCCATTTGGGGGCCTCCCCAGGGTAGGGAGCTGTGAAGGCAAATAGGGACTTCTGCTTGGGAGTAAATGGTGGTCAGTGAGAAACAGCTTTTCTAAATGTAGGCTTCGCCTGACCCCCCCAGGTGATGGACATGACTCCTCTACTTGTTTGGCTTCTTTTGCCCCAACACACCTGGCTTGGGCACCTGTTTTGGACTTTGGGGCTGCTCTTGGGTTTGGGAGCTCTTGTTCTGAGTTTGGGGTGATGTGGGCTCAGAGTTCTTAATAAGGCAAGTGCACTCAGGCTTGGGTTCTAAACAGCAGCACTTGGGCTGAACGCAGCATGGAGACTTTTTCGGGCAGCATGGGGACTTTTGTGGGCAGCATGGGGGCTTCTGTGGGCACCCTGGAGATTTGGGTGGGCAGCACGGGGATTTTGACTGGCCGCACAAATTGCATTTTGGCTGGTCACACATCTTCTGGAGTTTTGAAGGTCCTAGGAAAAAGAGAAGAACATTCTCAGAAGGACAGCTGGCTGACTGCTTTCACTCCCTCTTCTCTGACCCCCAAGTGCATCCATCCCCAGAGTGAAAACTGAGACCAGGCTGGGAAGGCAGGGTTGGATGCTTCAAAGGACACAAGTCAACCCCTCAGTTCTGTGTCTTTCCATGTGTCAATGCGCTGGTTGCTCACCAGGTGGTCATTATCCATATGGAAATGCAAAGACCAGAACATGTAAGAAAGTTGCCTAAGGTGTCTCAGTTAATGAAGAATAGTGTGACACTTAGTAGCCTGAGTTCAAGTCTAAAGTCAGGCACTTCCCAGACATTGTCTCATGAATGACCACAGCCAGCCTAAGAGGTCAGCATTTTTGCCCATTTTCCATATTAGGACAACTGGGTCTTGGAGGTCTACGTCAGCTGCTGTAAGTGGATCCAAGCTGGACTCTGACCCAGCTCAGAGACCATGCTTGTTCTGGTGTCAAATGTGGCACCCAGAGACCCAGGGGCACCAGGAGTCTTGCACCTTGTGTGACCTCCCATCACACCCTTCTGGAATGCACCACCTTCTCCCATGTCTCAGCAGGTAGGAAGCCAGCTGCCAGGGTGGGGGGCTTCAGTGACAGGAAATGGAGAGGAGGGGTTCTGGTACTGGGCATCTGAGATCTCAGCTGAGTCCAAGCCAGCCTCCATAACACCTGGGCCCTGGGGAAGTCACAGAGCACTTCTTCACCTCTGGGCGCTATCTCTTGGCATAGGTGTCAGTGATAATGAAGCCAAATTAGACTTTATAGATATCCTCAGACTCAACCATTCAGGACTCGTGTAATTTCCTAGTTCTTTTAGGAGTGGGAAATTTCAAGACAATCCTGTCTTTGTGCCTCACCCACCCAACCCAGGAAATCCAAGTGCCCCTGAACAGCTCCCAGGGTCTCAGTCCTAATATGTGGCTCTATAGCTGCCCCTTCTCCTCCCACCCCCACACCCTGGTTTTTGCCCCACCTCCCCAATAGCAGGTGGATAAAAGCTGCTGTCAAGGCCCCAGAGCAGGACAGAGGATCTAGAAGTGGCCAGGAGTCAGAAGGCAGAGGGACCTGGGGAGTCACCTAGACTTGAGGCAGACAAGGAAGAAGGGGGAATGAGCATGTGCCTCCAGTCAGGTACATCCCACAGGCTATACGCCCACACTGGGAGGTGCCAAGTCTGTGAGAGCCTGGCCTCCTGGGTGGAGGACGATAGGCGTGACAGCTGCTGAGGTAAAGCTGCCACTGCCGTCTGGCCTCCAGCACTCACGGATAAGCCTCTGGCCTACACGGGTTTTTTAAACTGAACCAATTCCTGCTATGGGCTTTCCACGAGGCACACACACTCATGCATCTGGTGTGTGTGTGCAGAAGCACAGGCACAAGGACAGCAGGACTTGAGGTTTCTGACAACGGCCGTGTGGCTGGACCAAGCAGAAATTTCTGTGGACTTGTTCATTAGGCTCTAACACTGGAGCATGTGTGAGCAGCTCACAGGGAGCTTGTTTCTGCTCTGGCCTCATTGCCTCCTGCCCATGGGCCTTCTCCATCTCATTCCTGCCCTTCCCTGCCCTGCTCCAAATACTCCACTTGATACTTTGAAAGCCATATCTTTCATCTTTTTGTTCTGTTCTTTTCTATGTTCTGAGGATGGGGGAACTCCATCCCCCTAAAAATTCCCCTCATACCAAAGACTTCCTGAGGGTTACCAGAGTGGGGCAGAAAGCTGTATCATCCCCTCCTTGCCAAGACTGCTTCTGTTCACTGAAAATGCGCAGGACTCTCAAATCAGGTGGTCCTTCTGACACCTGAAGATGACCTACTTCACTGCAGACACAGGGCCTTGGTGGCCTCAGATGATAGGTGTCAGGCTGGCAGTCTCAACCCTTTTCATCTGCAAATCCACCCCAGTCTGCTCATGTGTACAAGCGGCCTCCCACTGAGCCAGGCATGGCAGACACGTCCACCCACTGAAAACAGTAACTTTCAAAGTGACGATCTGTGTGCTGCCCCAGTCTAAGCTCTCCACAACTCAACTTTTGGAACCAACAGAGCTTCATCTTGGAGTTCCTCTGTGGGAAAGAACCCTTGGGGTGTGCCTGAGGCACCTGTCACTGTGTTCCTTGCTGCTGAGGGACAGACTGTGGCCACTACCCTTTGGAATCCACTATGTTATGAATCTTCTGAACTAGAGCAGCAGACGTGAAAGAAATTTGAGGAGGATCACCTTGCAAGGGCCCCCACCACTGGGTCTACACCCTCCACACTCCCAAGTCCTTGGTCATTTGGCTATAGTCTGAACTGGGTCAGCGGCAGGCTCTCACCCATGAGGGGAAAGTGACTGTGGGAGGAGGGTGTTGGCCTCAATTTGTTTGTGACTCTCTGCCTCCCTATCTCTCAGGAATTCATTCTGTCATTCAGGAAGAGTTTTCTACTTAGTTTTAAGATGACAGCTGGACCAGGAGTCCTAAGGGATGGGAGTGGGGACAAGTGACACAGTCCCTCCTTCCAGCTCAAGAGATGCCAAAAGAAGCTGAAGTGGCAGAGACCTGTGGATGCCCTGACTTGCCTGGAAGGGAAAAGGAAGGAAGAGGCAGAGCAAGGGAGACACACAGAAAATGAACACAAAACAGTCATCAGCATAAAAGTGGGGAAAAGGAGGGGAGTAAAAGGCCACAGGAGTTTTGCTCTCTGTCTCCTCAGAGACAGAGCTTTGGGAGCTGTTTGGAGTAAAGTCTGTGTGTGTGCTTGGGCACCAGTAGCCACAGCAGGGTGTGCGTGTGCAGGGAGCCTGCTATCTATCCTCTCTATCTACACCTGTCCCCTAGGGGCCAAACCCGAGTTCAGGATCTGAGAGGTCGAAAAGGACGAGGGAGCCCCTTTCTCATTTTCTGTTGCTTTTGTGAATGTTTTTGCCTCCTTTATGACTTCTTCTCTCTGCCCCTCTCTATCTCTCTCTCTTTCTCCTCTTCTGTGTCTATGGTTTACCTTTGTCCTCTGAAGGGCAGTGCTCCCCAATTGACAGTTTGGAGCTTCCTTTCTGGAAGGCCAGCCTGTTTGTCAGGCTCTATGCTTTCAAGTCCCAGCTGGGCTATTTCTACAAAATCAATTCTTATCTTGGTCGCCAGAGGGCACCCAGAGCTCTTGGCCAGGGGTTCCCCTAGCTTCCCCCACAGACATCCCTGCTGAGCCCATCCCCTAAGGACAGTCCCTGGGAACAGGTCCTGAATGGGGGAAGGTTGCCATGTCACAGATGAAGAGGAAGTGAGAAATCAGTCTTCTGGCATTGGGAGGGCAAGGAGTAGTCTCAGGTCCCTACCTCCTGAGCTACCTGAGCTACTGCCTTGCTGCCTGGACAATGGCAAGGCTGGCTTCTATTTGATCTCCGCCCACCAGCCCCACCCCATCCCCTCACTACATGTGAATCTTAACTTCAACATCGTCCCCTTGAGGAAAACTTCCCTAGCCCAAAGGGGTGATGCCGCCATGTAACTTCCTGGGGGGGGGGGTCCCTTCACTTCTTGTTACATTCTCACACACTTGTGGTTTCCCTCATTATCTGACTTTTCTAGTCTGTTTGCTTCCTGAGCACAGATATCTGTGCTTCCTGCTTGCCACTATTCTCAGTGTTTAGCACAATGAATGACATGATGTGGGCTTCAACAAGTAAGAAATGACATGAAGAGAGGACCCAAAGAAACAAACTTTCTCTGGGTTACCTGTTTTGGCTACTTCTCTTCAGTTTCTTCTCAATTTATGATGGTCATTTTTGACCCCTCAGAAAAACGGTCTTCTCTGGACTGGTTCCAGCAGATATGACCTCCCCTCAGCAGCCTAGTGAGTCCATGACTGTGAGATGCCAAATGGTTTCTCTTCCCTCCTAGATTCTGAGGTTCTAAGCCTCTGTGACACAGTCATTCTTCCCCCAAGATTCTGTGACTGTGACTGATCCACCAGCATGCCCTGCTGGTAGGACCGCTCAAATCCTCTTGTGTTTTTCTCTCCTGAAGGACAAAGGGAGGTCTGTAGTTAATCTAAAATCATTCAATCACCTAAAAAGGAAACCTAAATGTCACATTTGTATAAACTCGCCACTATCTGCCAGGCTCTGTCCTAAACATGAAGTGTGTAAGTTCAATAAGATATAGTTCACATGCCCAATGCTCTTCCAATTCAGTATAGAGACAAAAAAAAGTGTCAGTCCTATACCATAAGAATGATGTGAAGGTAAGCCCTGGGTGTCACAGGAACACATGGGGCCAGGCTTGGGATAGGGAATGCTTTCTGGAAAGAGTATGTTTTGAAGTGGGGCATGGAGGTACATGTGAAAGGGTGTTTAGACTCAGGTGCACCAGCACTGATGAGCTGTGGGAGGAGCCTAGTGTGGCTGGACAGCCTGGGGAGAAAGGAGAAGAGGTCCAGTAAGCCACAAAAATGGGTACAGGCTGTATTGATGACAGTCTGTACACCATGAGAGCTTAGGCTTTATCCTGGGGGTCTGGGGAGACTTTTAGGGTCTTTTTTTAAATGTTTATTTATTTTTGAGAGACAGAGAGAATGAGCAGAAGAGGGGCAGAGAGAGAGGGAGACAGAGGATCCTAGGCTAGCTCAGCAGGCTCAGCAGGTTCAGCGGTCTCAGCGATGACAGCACAGAGCCCAATGCGGGGCTGGAACTCATAAACTGTGAGGTCATGACCTGAGTTGAATTTGGACACTTCGCCTACTGAGCAGCCCTGGGGCTCCCAGTCTTCAAGGGGTTTTAAACAGGAGAATCAAGGGCAACACAGAATCAAGGAGTCCTTGGGGGGCAAGGACTCCCATTTTATTCATTTTGATATTCCTCTCATCTAGCTCAGCACAAACACACACATGCACATCCAAGGGCCCTTTGTGCTGGCTCAGACTCTCTTCCCTGTGGTGTCTTCTTGACTAACACCCTCACCTCCTCTAAGTCCTCGCTTGTATGTCACTTTCCAAATGATGTGTTATACCCTGATCTTTCCATTTAAAATTACAGTTAGCCACCGTTTCCCTCACTCCATTCACCTTTATATGGTTCTCTTTTCTTTCCCACAGGAGCACTTTTCAAGTACATGCAATATACTATGCATATGATGCACTATACATACATTATACTATACACACATACAATGTTTCCTGGCCATTTTTATGTTTATTGTACACATGTGTGTATAGTATTTTAAAGTTGTTTTATTGAACTATAGCATTCATACATTGAGAGTCTGCACGAACACCACCCAGTCAAGAAACAGAGCATTACTTCCTGTACAGACTCTGGGTCACACAATTCCAGGAACTGAATTAGCAAGGGTAGAGCCGGCGAAGGCTGAAATATCACTGACAGGTGGAGCAGAGAGGCTCTGTGGTAGCGCTTTCTCTGAGATTGCTGTGGACAGCGGCCACAAAGGGGAGTGCATTGTTTGCTTCTGCTGGGTTCACAGGCTCCCACCAGAGATGGCCAGTTGTCCCAATATCTGCCTCTTCTTTGTCCACCACGCTGAATACTGTTCATCTCAGATACTTCTTGGGCCTTGACAGGCTAAGCTGAGCCACATGTGTCATAGTCCTGTCTCACAGGCCTTAGATTGGGGAATGTGTGTTTTCCAGGGAGCAGACCTTTCAGGGTAAGGACTCAATCATCTCCCTCACAAGTGTTTGTGCTTCTGCTGAGGGGTCTTTGGATTTATTATGGGCAATGGCCATATTTGATATCTTGTATAAGACTGAATTGAAACACAGCTAGTGAACTTTTTCTTTGTATAGAACTATAAGCAAAAAGGAATGTGCTTGCTATGCAAAAAAGCTTTTAGGCAAATCCCCTGGCTTCTCTTTCCACCCATCCCGATTGCTCTCTCTAAGCCATGTATACATTCTGGAACCACCCTGGGTCCATTTAGTAAATTCCTTGCCTTGGGGGTCAGTGGCACCAAGATCAGAACATGTTCAGGGCCATTTCTGTTCCACAGTATCCTGAACAGTCTGTGTACAACATGCATCAGCTTGCTGTGGTGTGTAGCAGGCCAGGATGGCATGATCAAGGGATGTCTCCTAAGTCTCACTGTATGAGTGGAAGCAAAACTAAAGCTGCAGCCTTGAACTCAAGCCCTTCTCTGTCCCCTGCTGAGATCTGGAAAGACCTCCTGTTATGATTCTGCTTTCAGGGAGTAGAAGTTTCACATCCTTTTCACAACCTCACTCTGACACTTTAGGTCCAAACTGCAATTAGAAATCAGAAGAACTACTCCTGAATGTAACCGTAGTTGCCCCTCTCCCCTTCCCCCCATAATGCCTCATCATTAGCAAGAATTCAGGAGGCCTTCAGGGTCATGACACAGTGTGAGAATGCCCAAGTAATTTGTGTCCATACACAGCTGTGCAAAGTCCAGTTTAAGGCTCAGCTTTCCTGGCCCTGATGGAAAACACAGCCATCCTTATAGTCGTGAAATGTGAACGGCATTTCCTCCTGAGTTGATTTACTGTCATATGAATTACAGTTACTGTCCCCAGTGAATAATCCTTCCAGGACAGAGATGTAATCCGTTTGTCAGAGAAACAAAAGTCACTGTGGCACAGTGAATGCACGTGTGTGAGTGTGTATGCATATGAGTGTGTGAGTGTGCGTATGAGCGTGTGGGTGTAGGTGTGGGTGTCTGTGAGAGCACTGTGAGTGCACGTGTGTGAGTGAGTGTGTGTGTATGAGTGTGTGAGTGTGAGTATGAGTGTGTGGATGTAGGTGTGAGTGTCTGTGAGAGACAGAGAAAGCGTGCATGCCAGTATGCCTGTTGTCCATTTATTACCTTTCAGCTCCAAGTGCACCCTTTAGTAGAAGATCTGTGATAAAGAACGCAGTCCTCTTGAGCATGCCTCCTCTGAAGTGAGCAGATGGTAAATCTTTCCCGTAGAGGGCACTGGAGAGACACTGCAAGGGGGAGAAGCTTCCTGCAGATTCCCTTTCAGAGGACACACAGGCAGATACAGGTGTGTGTGAAGACATCTGACAGCACCTGCCCAGCCATGGACCCAGAATAGGATCCTCTGCCACCTTGCAGCTTCTGCATGAGGGTGACCTTTCCACAGGCCTCTTAACCCTGAAACCAAAATTCCCACAGGGTTGGACCATGCACAGGCTCCTATGTGAGGGTGGGGTGGGGGTTGTCCATAAAGCTGGTGCTCCCCTACTGGCCATCCCTGCTGCTGGTTGCTCTGAAGGCCTTCTACCCCAATGTGGCCCATGCTCCCATCTCACACACAGGCCACTGTGGGTTCCTGATGTCCCCTCCCCGTCTCACGCTGCACCTGAGAAGGTGGGCTCTGTTCCAGCAACTTCAGACCAGCTCCTGTTTGGCTAGACCAGACAACTCCTGTGCTAGTTGATGGCTGAACCACTCCTTTCCAATCGTATGGACCCCTTCCAGGTTTGTCCCTCTGTGGTACTCTCCATTAGCCTTTTCCTTGTAGTTACTTTTTCTTTTATTATTATTAATAATTCTTATATTGAATCTCCTTTGTCTAACTTAATAGTTGGTTTCTTTCCCATGATTGCATCCCCTGCTGCAGTCAACTAACCTGGACTTAAACCTCACCTCTATAATTTACCAGCTCTGTGACCTGGAACAAATTGCTTAACCTCAAGTTTCCATACAGTGAAATGAAGAGAGACAGTACTCTTTCATAAAGTTGTTGTGAGGGCTGCATAACATAGTACATGTTTAGCTTCTAGCGGAATGTCAACACAGGGTTAGCAAGTATTGCGAGACATGGCCAGTCAAGGAGACAGAAACACCGAGAGACAGAGAAGAAAAATACCAGAAAAGGAAAATAAGCCAGAAAAATGCCAGACAGAACAAAAGAGAAATGTGAACATACATACATCAAACAAAACACAAGAGATCAATGTCCTCTAATTTTTTAAAAAATAACATTTTATACAGTAGTTTACAATTTAGAAACAATTTCCAAATACATTATCTCATTTAATCTTTAAACTAAACCAACCTAGTATGTGCTGTCATTAGTGATGGTGTTGTTTCCATTTTCAGATGTCTAAGACAAGGCTCAGAGCCACACCACTGGCTTGTACCGGGATCTGCCTCCAGATACTGTGGTCTTTCCATCACTGCCCTCTTGTGGTCTAGTAGGTACCAACACCTCATTCTTCAGGGACCACACTACCTGTTGGCTCCAGGGGCTGGCAGGGGGTTTAGCTCTGAAAATTGATGCTCTGTTTCCATTTAAACCAAATGTCGTCTCAAAAAAAAAAAAAACAAAAACAAAACAAAACTACACAACACTGAAGGGTGTCCAATGTGACTCAAAGGAAATATTTCTAATTATTATCATCTTGTAAATTTTTATTTTTTGTTTTGTTTTATATTGTACTTAAAATTAATACAGTAATATGTGTATAGAATTCATTAATAAATTAACACACATGTGTTGTTTACTGATGGAGTTTTGATGAATGTTGCTCTGGACTACGTTTCTCCAAATTATTAGAACATGGCATATGTAATATTTTTAATTTAATAATGGAAGAATTCATTTAATTTTGTTCAGGAAATACACATAACACCTTTTTGCATTAAAGTAGAGAAAAAAAAACAAAGATCCCACAAATTTATTTTCTCAGTAACACTTCAAAGGCAATATATTTATATAGTAATTTACCCAATATTTAATAATATTGAATAGTATCTCAAGTATACACTAATACTGTAAAATAAGATAAATAATATTAATGACTATTCCCATTCTTTAGACAATATACATCAAGGCAGAGATTAACCAGAAATTCCATATGTGAATTAATACCCAAGTTATAGGTCATGTGTAACCAGCTCAGATAATCAATTTGTCGGTGACTTTCTGGCTTTCTCTGATTAGGCATGTTATTTTCTTAAAACGCAGATGGCATGTTAAAATAAAAAATAATATAAATGTCATTAATATCACAATGAAACTTATATTGTTTATAATATTTATAAAGAAAAATATTACTTGCAAATTTTAAAAATACAATCCCTATTGGTGTAACGTGGAATCTCTAATATTCTTTGGAAGCTTTCAATATTTTAACAACTGCAACCATTTTTCAAATAAAATCTTACATTGGAGTCATTATATATAAAACAGACAAGGGTTTATCTATTCATTTAGGTTTTTCACACTAAAATTTGCATCAGTTAATCAATTTAGAGAAATTTGGCTATTTTGATGAATATACACAAAATTAATTAATGGATTGCAGATGATGGTTGCAACCCTATAATTGGTTTTAGCATCCACTCTACTTCTGGATTTTTTATCTGGTTGGACAGGATTGGTGAAATCATAATTGCTGCTTTGCAAATAGTAACCAGGGCCTCTGCTCAGAGTTGCGCAGACCATGTACTGCTCAACCCAGGGGTTTCCCCTATCAGCTAGCACCAACAGTTGTCGGTGTTTGTTTCTTTCTTTGTTTTGTTTTCAATAGATCCATTTTCAATTTCAGCCTATTTTTTCAATTGGACTAATACCATCATTTGAAAAAAGAATCATAGACTGTCAGACCTGCTCACATTCTTTAACTGGAAAGTGTGAAGTCAAAAGCAAACTAAATTTAGTATGTCAGACAATGCAAGTAAGTGTTGTTGAGTAGAAAAATATATATGATATGGTATGGTGTGATGCAGTAGTATTTGATATAATACTTAGGGGTATAGAACAGTATGAATAATCCACAATAATGTTCTTGACACTCTAAGAATCCTTGGTCCTTAGTTCTTACTCCTTGAAAGAAATTCAGTCGCAACCAGCAGGAATGGTGGCAGTGGAGGCAGTGGGGAGGCAGGGTACTGCTCCCCGGAGCTGATGGCCTTCCACTCCACTCTGTCTGGAGGACTCTTGGCACTGACCCCATCACACCGTCTCTGCCCACCTGTTTCAGTCACACTAGATGTGTGTGACTGAAACTCACAGGTCACGTGTTCCCTAATGGGACCCCATCTTCCATCCTCTACCAGCACCCCAGACTTCCCCCAGAGCCCTCAGAGACTCATGGTTCTACATAAGCAAAATGCATTTCCAGGCAACGCTTCTCTCAAGGCCCCTCCACCTTCTCTCTTTTTCTTTTTCTTTTTCTTTTTCTTTTTATTTAAATTTTAGTTAGTTAATGTACGATGCAATATTGGTTTCAGGAGTAGAATTCGGTGATTAATCCCTTACATACAACACACAGTGCTCATCACAAGTGCCCTCCTTAATTAATACCCATCACCCATCTAGTCCATTTCATACCCACCTCCATCCATCAACCCTCCTTTTGCTTCTCTATCATTGAGATTCTCCCGTGGTTTGTTTCCCTCTTTCCTCTTTTTTCCCCTTTCCCATATGTTCATCTGTTTTGTTTCTTAAATTCCACACATGAGTAAAATCATATGGTCTTTGTCTTTCTCTGATTGGCTTATTTTGCTTAGCATAATACATTCTAGCATAATACATTGCAAGCTCACGTCATTGCAAATGGCAAGATTCCATTCTTTTGATGCTGAATAATAATCCATTGTGTATATACATACCAAATCTTCTTTATCCATTTATCAGCTGATGGACTTTTGGACTCTCCATAGTTTGGCTATTGTTGACGGTGCTGCCATAAACATTGGGATGCATGTACCCCTTCAAATCTGTATTTTTGTATCCTTTGGGTAAATACCTAGTAGTGAAATTGCTGGATCATAAGGTAGTTCTATTTTTAGTTTTGTGAGGAACCTCTGTTCTCCAGAGTGGCTACACCAGTTTGCATTCCCACTAATAATGCAAGAGGGTTCCCCTTTCTCCACATCCTTGCCAACACCTGCTGTTGTTTCTTGTGCCATTCTGACAGGTGTGAGGCGGTACCTCATTGAGGTTTTTATTTGTATTTCCCTGTTGATGAGTGATGTTGAGCATCTTTTCATGTCTCTGTTAGGTTTCTGGATGTCTTCTTCTTTGGGAAAATGTCTATTCATGTATTCTGCCCATTTGTTAAAGGTATTTATTTATTTTGAGAGAGAGAGAGAGAGAGAACAAGCAGGGTAGGGCCAGAGAAAGAGGGAGAGAGAGAAAATCCCAATCAGGCTCCACATTGACAGCACAGAGCCTGATGCGGGGCTTGAACAAACCGTGAGATCATGACCTGAGCTGAAACCCAGAGTCAGACACTTAACTGGCTGCCACCCTGGCACCCCTCTTCTGCCCATTTCTCGACTGGATTATTTGTTTTTGTGTGTTGAGTTTGATAAGTTCTTTATAGGTTTTGGACACTAACCCTTTATCTGATATGTCATTTGTAAATATCTTCTCCCATTCTGTAGGTTGCCTTTTAGTTTTGCTGATTGTTTCCTTCGCTGTGCAGAAGGTTTTTATCTTGATGAAGTTCCAATAGTACATTTTTATTTTTGGTTTTCTTTCCTCAGGAGATGTGTCTAGTTCGAAGTTGTTATGGCCAATGTCAAAGACATTTCTGCCTGTGTTTTCTTCTAAGATTTTAATGGTTTGCTATCTCACATTTAGGCCTTTCATCCATTTTGAATTTATTTTTGTGTATGGTGTAAGAAAGTGATCCAGTTTCATTCTTCTGTGTGCTGCTGTCCAGTTTTCCCAACACCATTTGTTGAAGAGACTCTTTTTGATTGGATATTGGATATTCTTTCCTGCTTTGTCAAAAATTAGTTGGCCATGTGGAAATCCATTTCTGGATTTCTATTCTGTTCCATTGATCTCTGTGTCTGTTTTTGTACCTGCACCATGTTGTCTTTATGACTACAGCTTTATAATATAACTTGAAATCCGGAATTGTGATGACTCTGGTTTTGTTTTGTTTTCCTTTTTCAGAATGGCTTTGGCTATTTGGGGTCTTTTGTGGTTCCATACAAATTTTATGGTTGTTTGTACCAACCCTGTGAAGAATGCTGGTGGTATTTTGATAAGGATTGCATTAAATGTGTAGATTGCTTTGGGTTGTACATACATTTTAATAATCTTTGTTCTTCCAATCCATGAGCATAGAATTATTTTTCATTTCTTTGTGTCTTCTTCAATTTCTTTCACAAGTGTTCATAGTTTACAGAGTGCAGATATTTTACTTATTTAGTTGGGTTTATTCCTAGGTATCTTACAGTTTTGGTGTAATTGAAAATGGAATCAATTCCCTGATATCTTTTTCTCCTACTTAATATTGGTTTATAGAAATGAAATAGATTTCTACACATTGATTTTATATCCTGTGACTTTGCTGAATTCATGTATTCGTTCTAGCAATTTTTTTGTGGAATATTTTGGGTTTTCTTCATAGAATATCAAGTCCTCTGCAAATAGCGACAGTTTGCCTTCTTTGCCCATTGGATGCATTTTATTTCTTTTTGTTGTCTAATTGCTGAGGCTAAGACTTCCAGTACTTCATTAAATAGTAATGGTGAGAGTGGACATCTTTGTCTTGTTCATAGGAGAAAAACTTTTCATTTTTTCCCATTGAGGATTACATTAACTATGGGTCTTTCATATATGGACTTTATGATATTGAGGTATGTTCCCTCCATCCCTACTTTATTGAAGGATTTTATCAAGAATAGATGCTCTTTTCAAGAAAGATCCTCTTTCATTCATGATATTATCTATTTGGTCCTTCCTCTTTTCTTTTTGATAAATCTGACTAGGATTTTATCAATTTATTAATTCTTTCAAATAACCCGCTCTTAGTTTCACTTACCTGTCCTACTGTTTTCTTTGTTTCTATCTCATTTATTTCTGCTTTAATTTTTATTATTTCCTTTCTTCTACTGGCATTAGGCTTTATTTGCTGTTCCTTTTTTTGGCTCCTGTAGGTGTAAGTTTAGGTTATGTACTTGAGACCTTCCTTGCTTCTTGATGTAGGCCTTTATTGCAATATATTTCCCTCCTGGGACTGCTTTTGCTGCATCCCAAAGTTTTGGACTGTCGTGTTTTCATTTTCATTCACTTCCATGTGTTTTTTTTTTAATTTCTTCTTTAATTTCTTGATAAACCCATTCATTCTTTAGTAGGCTGTTCTCTAATGTCCATGTATTTGAGGGATTTCAAAATTGTTTTCTGTGGTTGACTTCAAGTTTAAAATTGTTGTTGTCTGAAAACATGCAAAGTATCATCTCAGTCTTTTTGCATTGGTTGAGGACTGATTTGTCTCCCAGTATGTGATCTATTCTGGAGAATGTTCCATGGTGTATTCTGCTTTAGGATGAAATGTTCTGAATATATTGTTAAGTCCATCCAGTCTAGTGTGTCATTCAAAACCATTGTTTCCTTGCTGAAATTCTGCTTAGATTATCTGTCCATTGCTGTAAGTGGGGTGTTAAAATCCCCTAGTATTATTTTATTCTTATCAATGAATTTCTTTATGTTGTTAGTAATTGATTTATATATCTGGTTGCTTCCAAATTGAGGACATAAGTATTTATAATTGTTAGATCTTCTTGATTGATAGACTCCTTAATTATGATATAATGCCCTTCTTCATGTCTTGTTACAGTCTTTGTTTTAAAATGTAGTTTTTCTGTTATGAGTATGGCTACTCTGGCTTTCTTTTGACATCTATTAGCATGATAGATGATTCTCCATCCCCTCACTTTCAATCTGCAGGTGTCTTTAGGTCTAAAATGAGTCTCTTGTAGGCAGCAGATAGATGGGTCTTGTTGTTTTTTTAAATCCATTTCGATATCCTTTGACTTTTGATTGGAGCATTTAGTCCATTTACATTTGGAGTGATTATTGAAAGATATGAGTTTAGTGCCATTGTGTTACCTGTAAAGTTGGTGTTTCTGGTGATGTTCTCTGATCCTCTCTAGACTTTGTTGTTTTTGGTCTTTTTTTCTCCACTCAGTTATTTTTCTTGTGGAGTTATTATCTCCACTCACTCATTTTTAATTTTGGCCTGACTAGATATTAAGGAGTCCTCTTAATATTTCTTGCAGGGCTGGTTTAGTGGTCACAAGCTCCTTTAGTTTTTGTTTGGGAAGCTCTTTATCTCTCCTTCTATTCTGGATAGCAGCTTGCAGGATAAAGGATTCTTTGCTCCATCTTTTTCCCATTCACAACATTGGATATATCCTGCCACTGCCTTCTGGACTGCCAAGTTTCTGTAAACAGATCTTAATTCTTTCAAAGAGTCCGCTCTTTGTTTCTATCTGTTTGATGTAGGCCTTTGTTGCAGTATATTTCCCTGTGATCTTGATTTATCTTCCTTTGTAGGTTGAGGAGTTTTTCCCCTTGCTTCTTTCAGGATTCACTTTTGTCTATTTATTTTGTGAGTTTCACTATGATATGCCTCGGCATTGGCCAGCTTTTGTTGAATTTAATGGGAGTTCTCTGTGCTTTTGGATTTTGATGTCTGTGTCCTTCCTCAGATTTAGAGACATCTTCAGCTATAATTTGTTAGAATAAACCTTCTTCTCCTTTTTCTCTCTTTTCATCTTCTGGGACTTCTATGATATGAATGTTATTACTTTTTTAATGTTTATTTATTTACTTATTTATTTATCTTGAGAAAGAGCTCACCAGTAGGGGAGGGCAGGAGAGAGGGAGAGAGAATCCCAAGCAGGATCCATACCTGGGGAGAACCCAACGTGGGGCTTGATTTCACAAACTGCAAGATCATGACCTGGGCCAAAATCAAGAGTTGGATGTTTAACCAACTGAGCCACCCAGGGACCCTTGAATGTTATTACATTTTAATAAGTCACTGCGTTCCCTAAGTCTGTCTTCATGATCCATTACTTCTCTTTCCCTCTTCTTTTCAGCTTCAGTATTTTCCATGATTTTATCTTCTATATCACCAATTCACTCCTCTCTTTCAACCAGTCTCATTTTTATGGTATCCAGTTGGGTTAGCATCTCAGTTATAGCATTTTTAATTTTGGCCTGACTAGATTTTAGTTTTTTTTATCTCTGTAGAAAGGGATTCTCTAGTGTCTTCTATGCTTTTTTCAAGCCCAGCTAGTATCCTCATAATCATTGTTTTAAATTCTAGTTCAGACATCTTACTTATATCTGTATTGATTAAATCCCTGTCTAAGGGTTCTACTTCCTGTTCTTTCTTTTGTGGTGAATTTCTCTATCTCATCATTTTGTCCAGAAAAGAAAAGAAGAAAGAGAAGGAAAGAAAGAAAGAAAGAAAGAAAGAAAGAAAGAAAGAAAAACACAAAGAATACAAACAAAAAGGCCCCTGGATCCTGTGTGTGTTTTGTTCAGCTTGTTAAAAGAATCTAGATCCAAAAATGAAAAAAAACAAAATTAAATGAAAATAAACAAAAAGTAAATGTATAACATACATATGTATATAATATATATAAATTATATATATAAATTAGAAATAATAAAAAATTAAAAATAATTGGAAAAAGTAAGGAAATAAATGAAAAAATAATAAAAAATAAAGAACAAAAGGAAAAAAAGAAGCTAGATCCTATTTCCTCCAGAGCTGCAGTTTTGCAGCACTCAGTGGTCTGTAGACTTGGTGTCAGTGAGTTGTGCTGGTCTTCTGGGGAGAGGTCTGTTGCACTGTTTCTTAGGTAGACTTGCTGGAGTAGAAACTCGCCTCCAGAGCTCAGGGGTGCAGGGCTTGGTGTAAGCGGCTCTAGCCTCCACTAGGTGGCGCTGTTTTGCTCCCTCAAGTCTTTTACTCCTGATGAGCAGGATGAATACGGCAGCACTCCACTCTTTAGCCCCAGAGTTGAAAGACCATGCCTCCCCAGTCTTCAGAGTACCCTCGCAGAAGAGCAGTCACTCCTTTTGTGTCCCTGCCTGGTTTCCATGAGAACCCTGCGTTCGCACTGCCTGGGTCTGAGGTTTTTTTTGTTTTCCTCAGGTGTGCAACTGAGTTCAAAACTCCAAACTTTAGGGACTCTCATGGGATGGACCTGCACTGTTCCTCTGGGCGACAGTCTCACCGTGCTTTTGCCTTGCCAGCCCATGCCAGGAAAGTGGTCACATAATCACACAGCAGTTCAGAGTTTATGGTAAAACAGAGCAGAAAGCCTCAGCTTGCTGCTCTCAGCCAGTGTCTCCACTCCACTGCGTGGGAACAGTGCAGCATGTTGGCACCACCTATCCTTCTTGCAACTCAGACCATGCTGCCACTCCTGGGATTCCTCCCTGCTTTGTCTCCTGAGCACCTGTAAGCCAGGCACATCCCCCCACAGTAGCAGACTTCTAAAAGTTCAGATTTTGTGTTCTACTTATAATACTTTGTGGTAGCCTCCATAAACAGTGCTCCCTCCCTGCTGCCTTAACTGAAGCTTTGTCTCCCCCAAGTCAACTCTCCACACCCTCTACCTTCTGAAACATGGTCTCTTTTCTACTTGTAGACTTGCAGTTTTTGTTCTCACAGACTTCTGATTGATTTCTTGGGTGTTCAAAATGATTTAACTATCTAGCTGTGTTCGAGGGATGAGGTTTGGGGTTCTCCTACTCCCCCACCATTTTTACTCCTCCCCTCCACCTTCTTGTTTTCACTAAAACCTGGATCCTCCACAGTTTTCCCACAGGATGGCTGTCTTTCCCACAGGATGGCTAGATTACCACTTGTCATTTAACACTTAGCCCACATTTACTCTATCCCACACTATTCCTGTTGTGACCCTTGGTGATTTTAATGTTCACAAAAATGATTTCCTTGATGATTTGCTTCATAATCCCTTGACCTCTGCACCTCTAAATGGTTTGTCCTTCACCCTACCTTTTATCCATTCCCACTTCTACCACCTTAGACTTCATCCTTATTAACAATGGCAACCTCTCCACAATATCTCATTCAAACCACTCACCTGCTGTGTTTCTGACTGGTTTCATCCAGGATCTCAACTGAGAGAGGTTTTGACCCCACAGTGCATTGATACTCTATCACCTTGACTTGGCATTATTGCTTCACATCTTCATTTCTCTTCTTGCCCAGTGTAAACTCCATGTGTTGTTGTCATCCACTGGATTAATCCATGCCTCTCTTGCTCTTCTTTCTTCTGTTCATTGAACTCTACTAGCAAAACCATGAAGCTGGCTCTGTCTGGCTCTCAGCAACCACAAACCACAGAGTGACTACATAGAAACACACAGCCGTACCAAATTGATTTCATTTCAACTTCATGAACGTGATCATGAGTGTACATGATAATCTCACTGCAGATCTCAAGTCTGTTCACTCTGTCACTGCCCTGGACAACTCAGCCCACATCCCAGCTCTCCTCAAACTCCTGGCACTTACTTTCTTATCCTCCTTTTCAGTGGATGAACATACTTTCTGTTTCATGGAGAAAATAGAAGCAATCAGAAGAGAATATTGACATGCTCTTGTCTGCTAACATACCTGCAATTCGTAGCTACATGGTAATATTGTTTTCCTTCCTGCTCCCATGCAGGAACTACCCACTACTCCAGTCTGAGGCCTGTTCCACCCCAGATGCCCTGGATCCCACCCCTCTCATCTACCCAAGAGTATTTTACTGGCAGTCATCCTCTCTCCTATACTGTATCATTCCCATCATCATGTAAAAATATTGCATATATGTACATATACATATATATTCTTTAAAAAAATCAGTCTCTGTCTCTGACTCTCTCCCTCAATCTGACATCCACTTCAAGTCAACACTCTGTTTCCTGTTTTATGTACCATAAAACTGCTCAGAATTCTCATTTCCAGTTCTTTCAACCTAGCCACCCAGCTTGCATCCTTACAGTTTTCACCAAATGCCCTTACATAGGTCCTGCTGATCTCCCTGTTGCCAGATACAATGGATGGGGCTGGCACCAACAGCAGCATCTGGCTGGGGTAGGCACTCGCTCTTTCTGGAAGTGCTTCCTCTGCCTGGTTGTTTGGCCATCACCCTGTCTTGGTCCCATACTCTTCACTGACCACTCTGCCTCACTTTCCCTCAATAGTCAGTTCTCATGTCCCTGATTTCTAGGCATTGGAGCATCCTGAGGCCTACTCATTGAAGATGTGCTCTTCTCTCTCCAGGTGTTACCATCCTGTATCAACCATCAAAACAAACAAATAAACACACCGACTCCATTTTTCCTAAAGTCTTCCTTATCTCTTTAAAAGTATTTCCATCCTAAAAAAGTCGGGGCGGGGGGGGGGGGGTGCCTGGGTGGCTCAGTCAGTTGACTCTTGATTTTGACTCAGTCATGATCTCAGGGTTGTGGGACTGAGTCCCATGTCCGGCTCTTCACTGAGCATGAAGCCTGCTTAAGATTCTCTCTCTCTCTCTCTCTCTCTCTCTCTCTCTCTCCCTCTGCCTCACCCCTACTCACTCACATGCACTCTCTCTCTCTCTCTCAAAAAGAAAGTAACTCCATCCTTCCTGCTGACCAGATGAAACATTCTCTCACTCCTTTTTGTCATACATGCTTATATCTCTTCAGCAATCCTGTTGCTTAAGTCTTCAAAATATGTCCAGAGTCTGAAAACTTCCCATCACTTCCAACACAAATATTCTGTCCACACCATTGTTAGCTCTTGCCTTGATTGTTGTGGTGGCCTTTTCTATGGGCACCCTGACCTGCCCTTAATCTCTATAGTTTATTCTTAACAAAACAGCCAAAATTATACTTTTAAATATGTCAGGTAATGGCACACCTCCACCCCAAACCTTCTGATGCATGCCCATTCCATTTATTATAAAAGGAAAATTTTGTGAACACATCATAACAGAATATAAGTTATCTCTATGATCCTACCCCTACCCAGACACCCACTCCCTCCCTCCAGCTAGAATCTAGTGTGTTTCTGCCCAAACTTTGTATTCATTGTTCCTGCTGCCTAAAATGCTATCACTCTAGATATTCGTGTGGTTCACTTCTTTGCTTCCTGATAAGAAGACTTTATCACACAGGTATTCCCTGACCATACTGTATCAACTGCCTCCCCCCAGAATTCTCTGTGCCCCCAACCTTCCTTTATTCCTCCTCCATTCTACTTAGTAGCATCTAATATATTGTTTACCGGTGTGCAGTTATTATCTGCTTCTGCCACTAGACTCTGGGCTCCATGAGCACAGGGACTATTTTCTTTCTGTTTATAGCTATATCCTCAACTGCTAGATTAATGCCTGGCACACAGTAGGTGCTTAATAAATATTTATTTAATGAATTACTAACAATTCAATGTTTAAAAAGTTGAATTTACTTTCTTCTATGTTGAGTCAAAAGCTTTCATTTGATTAAGAGTACATTTATCTTGACGAGCACTGAGTAATGTATAGAATTGTTGAATCACTATATTGTACACTTGAAACGAATATAACATGGTATGTTAACTACACTGGAATTAAAATTTGGGAAAAAAACCCTCTCATTTCATTGTTTGTATCTGATTTTCTGTTTTAAACACAGTTACATTGCAATACCGTATATGTTGAGCTTTTTCAGTTTATTAAGCTAATCAGAAAAATTTGGCAACTGAGGCAACCATGATGTATTTATGAGATCTTCGACAACCATAATGATGTTTGACAACAAACAAAATGGTAATTTCTTATTGCATTTAAAATATCTACACCAGGAGGTTGCCTCTGTATTGGCAATGATCTGTGATATAAAAACATAAATGCCATTTCTTCTCATTTCATACAAATACTATTAGAAATCTGGCAAGTTAAAGCCAATTTTTATGAATGGTTATCAGATCTTGTCTTTCAATATCTCAGCATCTTATTAAATCCATTTATTTTTCACGCCACACACAAGTACTTCAATATATATTAGCAATAGTGTCTATACAAAGCACAGTTCGTGCAATTTTTCTTGCCTTTTGCCTTTGCAATATCAGTATGTAAACATCACATTTTCCCTATGTATTTAATAATGTGTTAAAAATCCAATCTCAATATATAAAGTTGTTTTCTTCTGTTAAGTATG
The DNA here is from genome assembly GCF_018350215.1 of Panthera leo. Lineage (NCBI taxonomy): Eukaryota > Metazoa > Chordata > Mammalia > Carnivora > Felidae > Panthera > Panthera leo. Next base: position 106,749,030 of record NC_056686.1, on the reverse strand, counting down.
TGTAATCATCTTTATATTTACTTGCCTAAACATACTGTAACAAAATAAGCAAAATGGAAAGATTCTTAGCTATACTCCTCTTGAGCTTTGTTATAAATATCTCATGATCTGAACCTTTAAGGTAATTCACAAAGTGTGGTTGATGTCATACTGGAATATTTCTGAACTTCTTTATGAGCAAATGTTCCAACTGTAATTCTAAATTAGTCAGTCATAAACATCCTTATTACAGTGTCAATTGTATGTGATTTTTTAACAAGCTATTCTACAGTGGTATATGTTTTTCTCTCCTGTAAAATGTGGGAATCCACTTTTGATATAATATAAATGAGTTTTCATTGCCAGATTTAAATTTTTCTTAATTTTTTTATTAAAATTTTTTTAATGTTTATTTATTTTCAAGAGAGAGAGAGAGAAACAGAGTGTGAGCAGGGCAGGAGCAGAGAGAGAGGGAGACACAGAATCTGAGCTGTCAGCACAGAGCCTTATGTGGGGGTCAAATTCATGAATTGTGAGATCATGACCTGAGCCGAAGTCGGATGCTTAACCAACTGAGCCCCCAGGCACTCATCCAGATTTAAATTTATCTGTACTTTTAACATTACCTATTTCAAGTGAATGTATGTTATACTTTATAGCAAGATTATAATTGTCAGGAAGTAGCTGGCATAAACGATCTTGTGAAATTTCACTGCATTAAACATGTCAGACCAGTTACCTTATTCCTAACCACCGTAAATGATGAATCCTGATGACAATAAACATAATTATAACGTGCTACTTTAAGGTATGTTCAGATCAAATTTTGGGCTGATGGCATTAATTTTGTATGCTATAATTAATGTAGTTATTGTTAGTTGAAAATCATGTGGTACCAGTACTATATAACGTGTCTTATTTTAAGCCTGAACATTCTGTTGGGCACAGCAGTGATTACTCTTTAATTTTTTTTCTGTTTAATCAATGATCCATTTGTAAAATTATTTTATCTTTATTTAAAATAAGTTTTTTATAAATATAGCCAGATAAGAAAACTTACACAGTACTCAGATTAGCTTTAGCATTATATTATTACATAGGGCATATGACTTGTTTACTAGTTCTTAAGATACCTTACCATAAGACACTGATGCATCTGGACTTACTTGGTATCACATTTAATGAAACAAGCTGTAGTACAATTTTGTGTGAGTAAAATTGCGTATAACCTAATACAGTATATAAAGGATGGGTGGATCCAGCACAGAGCTACGTTCTTCTTAATTTTTGAGAGGGTTAATTAATCACATTCCTTTATTCTCCAAACTCTGAATCAATTGAGAGAGATTTAGGTGTAAGACAGATGGTCAGTAAAGCATTGAAGAATGTAACTTGTACCATGGTCAAAATGGAAGCCATAATATTTATTCCAAAGTCTAAGACCTGGTACCTGGATTGGGACAGAATCTGGTCCACAGATACACTCCCCCAGCTACCAACAACAAGCAAAGAAGTGTACACACGAGGAAAGGCTCTCACAACCTCACCTGTCAGATCACTTGCACTTCCTCTAGAGCTAAGGAGTGAGTTTGAGTTTGAAAATATTATTTCAAAGAATAAAGCTAGAATGTTGAAAAAAGATATTTCCCATTAAATCAATAAATATGACTAAGACCTTAAATGCACCCTAATTTGTTACAACATTTTTACTCTGACATCTGCTAATTATGCTAATGGCCCAGATTGCCTGGAGATCCTGATGACCTCCAAGATGTTACCATTTATCATTGGTTATTTAACACTTTTGAGTAAGCATGCTAAATATTATCACAGAATTTTAAATAAATAAGCACACACATAGTTTCTCTCTCAAAGACATCTCAAGAATCTCTGAAACATCTTTCTGGATGCCTACTGTTGCTTTTTTCAGAGGTTGAAAACCACTGATCAAGCAATTTCCTTTCTCAGACTGAAGGTTGATTGGGATGTAAAAGAATGTGGCTTTCAGTGACCTGAATGCCACATGACTTCCAATGCTGTGACCTCTAATAATTTATTTTGGTACAAGAGGATGGCCTGGAGCAGTTGCCCTCAGTCTCTCTTCTACAGCATACCTAGGGGATGGCATTCAGGTGTCAGACTCACTCCACCACATGAGCCCAGATGTTCACATAGCTGTGGCTTGGTTGATATAAGATGTGGATTATGTGCAACTTTTGACCATAGCAGCACTGACCATAGTTCCATCCCTTTGTCTTCCACTGCCCCCAAGACACCAGTGTCTCGATCCTGTGGCTAAGAAGCCTAGTCCTGGAGGATGGGCATGAACATTGCTGTTGCCTATGCTGACTGCTGGGTTAAAAAGGACAGTATATTGAGAACTTGCCCCAAATCCATACCATTTGTCCCATTGAATACAAAGAGAAAAGAAACCGCAAAGGGTACACAACAAAAGTGTCTCAGAAGAATTGTGCTGTGTCACTGTGTAGACTCCAGTTCCTGGGTGAAGAGAAGTAGTGAAGGACTCAGTCAGGTAGATATGTTCAAGGAGAGTATTTGTCATGGATTTTTGAACCAAGGTCTGAAAACAAGTATCCCTGTGTCACTTCTTTCTTAAGGATGAGATTCCCTCAAGTCAAAAGAGTCTGGAGGCTGAATTTCAGGGCTGGGGATCATAGTGTCCCTAATGAATAGGAAGAAACCTCATGGATGGTGGCAGCAACATCATTGGAACAGGGTCACTCAGGTTTTGGGAGTACCCCATTGCTCCCCTCTGGATCTTTCCTTTCCACAGCCCTCTCAGACGGCCCATGTCTGGGACCTCCCTTGGTGGGAATTTCCCATATATAGCTGGCTCATTCTGGAGTCTGCTTGAAGAATCCAGGTTAATAGGGGCTCCCCAGAACTGAGGATGGGGGCATCGACAAACACTAAAGAGCTCAGGGTGCCAGGAAAGATAGGCTTTATTTTTACATGTTGATAAGGCTTTGGGAAGCAGAGTTTTTTTGTAGCATTCAGGTATTGATGTAGGAAAGAGCCAAGGCCAAGAGGTCTGAAGTTTTTAGCAAAAAGAGGAATTCTTTAAGTACACATCTAGGCATCTTAGTTCAGGAGGAGAATGAGAACAAGGTGCGAGTGAGGAATGTTGTCAACTCCAGGCTCAGCCTTGGCTATGGATGAACCAAAGCTCATCAAAAGCTGCAGCCCCCAAATCCATGGCAACAACTGGAACACCCAGAGGACTCCCTCTCCCAACAGTTGGAAGGCTGAAGTGGGCCTAGACAGACATCCGGAAACCGATGAGACCCCAGAGAGCAGCAGTTTCCGAAGCCAGTGGTACAGCAACTGTGGACACAGCAGGAGGGGACAGGTGGGGGGCAGGGAGCTGGGCAGGGAGCCAGGGCCTGTGGGGCCTGAGGGGCCTGAGCGAGGCACTTCGGTGGACACTTGGGAAGACACTTGGCAGGGAGCTGACACTTCTGCTGGGTTTGCTGGCTGGACATCTTGGGAAAAGTTCAGTTACTCTGAAAAGCAATGCAAAGGTTTTGAAAGTTCAGTGACTATAAACTTAATTTGCATCAGTATTTTTCTCCAGATTCTGAAGTTCTATAACTGATTCTATGACTCCTGGATCCATATCTTTGTAGCAGAGAAGCCCCACTTTCCAGGCATAGGAAAAATCAGGCCAGGGGTCAGTAACTTCTACTGACCTGATTCTCCCAAGACTCTTGACTTCTGAGGCAGCAACTTGGGTAGTTTCCAAAGTATTACCTTGTTTTTATAATATATTCTAATTTATGCATTCTAGAAACCACGTGGTTAGCCTGAGTCCATGGTTATACCACATGTCTTCTTCACCTCCTATTTTTTTTTAATCTTTCTTACATCATGGGCTTGGCCTTCAGTTCTACTTTTCAGCCCTATGTGTGTCTCTTGTCCTAAAAACTAGCTTCCCCCACCCCGACCCCAATCTCAATTAACACTCATCCCTTCCGGGATTGCTGCTTCTGAGCCATCTAATGATTTCTGTGAGCCTGATCTTCCTGAAATTACCAGTTAGTTCCCATTCTCTCCAGCCTAGAGTGGCTTATCCCATTTAGCTATGGTGTGGCAATTCCAGCCATTCCCAAACTGCCATCCGATGAGTAAAGACACTTACCTTGCCTCCCAATGTCAGGCAAGCAATGGATAGGTCAGGGGAAGTGAGGAGACAGTATGGTCTGAGGCCTTTTATACACATCCTGCACTCAACTCAAGAGAATGAGCCATGATAATATGAAAGCTCTTCCCAACCAGGTGGTTATGATGGCAACTTCCCACATTCCTGTGGCTATGTCATTCTACCACTTTATCACTCTGGATCACTACTGGATCCTCATGAGTATTTTTCCAGAACATCCCTTCCCTCTATAAAACTTAGAAGTATTTCCATAAAGATAAGAAGATCATGATTTACAAGGGCATTTACAATGGCCACCCTTGGGAATTGAACTTAGTGTTTCTGCAGGAATCTAATGCAAGCTTTAGATGAAAATCTAAGGCCACTATTGTTGGATCAATCTAGGACAGAGATGGGAGTTTTTGTAGATTCTATTATCAGTTTGAAGCCAATAATCTTAGCACCCCTGGGTCACTACTGAGGGCTTAGTGTATCTGATTCAGATCCCAGGGTGCATAAGGCATCAACCAACAATGTAGCATCATAGAAAGGCCCAGTTGGAAAGGATTTCAGTCTTGTACCTACAATACACACATAGATGAGGAACTGAGCACCAGAGATGGCACAGGAGATGTTCAAAGTTGTGCAGTGTCTGAACTGGGAGCCAGACACCCCTGCCTTTGACCTCAGTCCCTTCTTTTGAACCTGCTTGGTCATTTCCACTAGAATCTACCACCTCTCTGCCCACCAGATCCTTCTTCTTCATGCCACTCCCCACTCATTTGCTTTCTTTAGTTTATTATTTTAACCACTCTGTCACCAATATAATAAATGTTCTTGGTCCTTTGACTTATTAATGCACTTGACTGACAAAACACCAACCCTGGCTAAAACCTTCATGTTATGCCTAGCTGCTATAAAAACAAAAACAAAATCAAAACAGACTCTTTGGCAGGTTGGCATCATCATAAGATCATGACCATCCACTCATGCTGGGCCCCAAACACTGCTTGGTGATTCTATATACTTCTCTGTGTTCACTCCACACACACACATCATGCCTTTTCTCCTCTATGAACCTCCAAAATACTCACTGTTACCTCTAAACAGATGATACTGCCTCTACTCCAAGGGTCAGACAGTAGCTGTCAAATGTGAGGCACTTCAGCTTCCCACTATTGGGTCTTCAATACTACTTATGCCTATAGCCATCCTTTATGATCTCCTTGTTAGAAGAGATATAGCCTCTTTTCCTTTCTAAATACTGTCCCTGCTACTTTGCTCTGGGTCCTTGTGTGTTCAGACTCAGTCATATTAGTTTTTCCTGTGAAATGTTGTCATGATGCCCTATACTCCTATAACACCATTCTTGTATTTATTTTTCAGTATCACTCATCCTGGATAGAATGAAATCTCCATGTTCCTCAGCGCTGGCACAGTGCCTGACATATTGTAAGTGCTCAACAAATATTTGTTGAATGCCAAACTATGGAGAGAGACTAAATGTCCATCGACTGATGAATGGATAAAGAAGATGTGGTATTGGGGTGCCTGGCTGGCTCAGTCAATTGAGTGTCCAACTCTTGAATTTGGCACAAGTCATGATCTCATGATTTGTGGGATTGAACCCTGAGTCAGGCTCTGTGCTGACCATGTACAGCCTGCTTGGCATTCTCTCTCCCTCTCTCTCTGTCCCTCCCCTAATCATGCTCTTTGTATCTCTCAAAATAAATAAATAAACTTTTTTTTAAAAAAAGATGTGATGTCAACAGCATATAAAAAGAATTATTCACCATGATCAAGTAGGATTCATTCCTGGGATGCAGTGCTAGTTCAACATTCACAAATCAATCAATGTGATACATCCCATTAATAAAAGAAAAGATAAGAACCATATGATCCTGTCAATCGATGCAGAAAAGGCCTTTGACAAAATTCAGCACCGTTTCTTAATAAAACCCCTTGAGAAAGTCGGGATAGAAGGAACATACTTAAACATCATAAAAGCCATTTATGAAAAGCCCACAGGTAACATCATCCTCAATGGGGAAAAACTGAGAGCTTTTTCCCTGAGATCAGGAACACGACAGGGATGCCCACTCTCACCGCTGTTGTTTACCATGGTGTTGGTAGTTCTAGCATCAGCAATCAGACAACAAAAGGAAATCAAAGGCATCAAAATTGGCAAAGATGAAGTCAAGCTTTCACTTTTTGCAGATGACATGATACTATACATGGAAAATCCGATAGACTCCACCAAAAGTCTGCTAGAACTGATACATGAATTCAGCAAAGTTGCAGGATACAAAATCAATGTATAGAAATCAGTTGCATTCTTATACACTACCAATGAAGGAACAGAAAGACAAATAAAGAAACTGATCCCATTCACAATTGCACCAAGAAGTATAAAATACCTAGGAATAAATCTAACCAAAGATGTAAAAGATCTGTATGCTGAAAACTATAGAAAGCTTTTGAAGGTAATTGAAGAAGATATAAAGAAATGGAAAGACATTCCATGCTCATGGATTGGAAGAATAAATATTGTCAAAATGTCAATACTACCCAAAGCTATCTACACATTCAATGCAATCCCAATCAAAATTGCACCAGCATTCTTCTCAAAACTAGAACAAGCAATCCTAAAATTCATATGGAACCACAAAAGGCCCCGAATAGCCAAAGAATTTTGAAGAAGAAGACCAAAGCAGGAGGCATCACAATCCCAGACTTTAGCCTCTACTACAAAGCTGTGATCATCAAGACAGCATGGTATTGGCACAAAAACAGACACATGGACCAATGGAATAGAATAGAAACCCCAGAACTAGACTCAGAAATGCATGGCCAACTAATCTTTGACAAAGCAGGAAAGAACATCCAATGGAAAAAAGGCAGTCTCTTTAACCAATGGTGCTGGGAGAACTGGACAGCAACATGCAGAAGGATGAAACTAGACCACTTTCTCACACCATTCACAAAAATAAACTCAAAATGGATAAAGGACCTGAATGTGAGACAGGAAACCATCAAAACCCTAGAGGAGAAAGCAGGAAAAGACCTCTCTGACCTCAGCCGTAGCAATCTCTTAGTCGACACACCCCCAAAGGCAAGGGAATTAAAAGCAAAAATGAACTACTGGGACCTTATGAAGATAAAAAGCTTCTGCACAGCAAAGGAAACAACCAACAAAACTAAAAGGCAACCAACAGAATGGGAAAAGATATTTGCAACTGACATATTGGACAAAGGGCTAGCATCCAAAATCTATAAAGAGCTCACCAAACTCCACACCCGAAAAACAAATAACCCAGTGAAGAAATGGGCAGAAAACATGAAGAGACACTTGTCTAAAGAAGACATCTGGATGGCCAACAGGCACATGAAAAGATGCTCAACGTTGCTCCCCATCAGGGAAATACAAATCAAAACCACACTCAGATATCACCTCACGCCAGTCAGTGTGGCCAAAATGAACAAATCAGGAGACTATAGATGGTGGAGAGGATGTGGAGAAACGGGAACCCTCTTGCACTGTTGGTGGGAATGCAAGTTGGTGCAGCCACTCTGGAAAACAGTGTGGAGGTTCCTCAGAAAATGAAAAATAGACCTACCCTATGACCCAGCAATAGCACTGCTAGGAATTTACCCAAGGGATACAGGAGTACTGATGCATAGGGGCACGTGTACCCCAACGTTTATAGCAGCACTCTCAACAATAACCAAATTATGGAAAGAGCCTAAATGTCCATCAACTGATGAATGGATAAAGAAATTGTGGTTTATATACACAATGGAGTACTACAGGGCAATGAGAAAGAACGAAATATGGCCCTTTGTAGCAACGTGGATGGAATTGGAGAGTGTAATGCTAAGTGAAATAGGTCATACAGAGAAAGACAGATACTATATGTTTTCACTCTTATGTGGATCCTGAGAAACTTAACAGAAACCCATGGGGAGGAGAAGAAAAAAAAAATAGGTTAGAGTGGGAGAGAGCCAAAGCATAAGAGACTGTTAAAAACTGAGAACAAACTGAGGGTTGATGGGGGGTGGGAGGGAGCGGAGGGTGGGTGATGGGTATTGAGGAGGGCACCTTTTGGGATGAGCACTGGGTGTTGTATGGAAACCAATTTGACAATAAACCTCATATATTGAAAAAAAATAAAAAATAAATAAAAAGATGTGATGTGTGTGTGTGTGTGTGTGTGTGTGTGTGTGTGTAATGGAATATCACTCAACAATCAAAAAGAATAAAATCTTGCCATTTGCAACAATGTGGTTGGAGCTGGAATGTATTATGCTAAGCAAAATAAGCCAATCATAGATAGACAAACACCATATGATTTCACTCATATCTGAAATTTAAGAAACAAAACAGATGAACACATGGGAAGGTTGGGGGAAGAGAAGAGAGGGAAACAAACCACAAAAGACTCTTAATGATAGAGAACAAACTGTGTGTTGATGGAGGAAGTGGGTGAGAGATGGGTTAGATGGATGATAGGTATTAAGGAGGGCACTTATTGTGATGAGCACTGGGTGTTTTATGTAAGGGATGAATCACTGAGATCTGCTCCTGAAACCAATATTGCACTGTATGTTAGCCAACTAGAATTTAAATAAAAAATAATAAATATTTGTTGAATGAATTAATGAGTTATTTGTGTTTGAGACAAGGGTCTGCCTCCTTTCACACCTTGAGAGAGGTGTACTTGGGAAGACAGGCACATGTAGCCGGTGTGGGAGGTACTCCCAGGGTGGAGTTACCCATACAAGCTGCAAGAATTTTGCAGTGGATCAGGGCTCTGGTCCTGGCTCTGCTACTGCCTCTGGGTTTCAGAGGAGACTGGATCAGATTATCTAAGTACATCACCAAGCCTATATTTGCACTTATGAGCATCAGACCTCCAAGTGCTGCCTTTCCTGTTTTTCTCTTTTCCCTGAACATATTTTACCTGGGATCAATGTGGAAGTGAACTCAATGAAAAGGAGAAAGATGAAGGCTAGTGTGTATATGGTGATGTGGAATATTGGAAGGTGTATGAAGTTGTTATATGAGATAGCAACTTCATATAGTCTAGTTAGTTCATCCCACTTATCAGACAAATTCCTTACTTAACTTCTTGTCTGGTTGTACCAAAGCAGAGAATTATGTATATATGTGACTCACCTAATTGCTCTTCTCCTATTTGCAAATGTGAGCTCTTGAAGTCCTGATCAGCAGGGATAGGCAAAGTTATGTTCCTTCCATGCATGGTCCCCACTAAAATATTGCAAATAATTTCCAAAGGTTGTAAAACATTGTTCTATTGGATTGACTCAATACCACCAATGAACCACTGGTTCAATGAAGAAAATTATTTATCCTAACAGAAATTTTTTCTTATAGTAACTTTGCAAATATCACTTTAAAGACATTTATTTACTGAGTGATGGTTATGTGCAGGGTTTTGTGAATTCAGAGAAGATTAAGATTCTTCTTTGTCTTAAGATGCAAGTGGGATAATAAAGGGAAATACTGGGAATTAAAATTTATTCTAAAACCATCAAACATGTTATTTGCATTATCACAATATATCAGCTCTATGAGTTTCTTAATGTTAACCCCACTTTACAGATTAAAAAAGACTGTGGCCCAGAAAGAGAGTGAGCACTAGTCAGGAAGTGAGAGGAACTGGTATTCTAGATAGAGGGAAGAGAAGCACAGGCATAGGCATGGAGATGTGTAGGGGCATGATCGTTTCTGGAAACAGATGGGCCATAATATTTGGTAAGAGCATAGTATTGGGCACTAGCTGGGTAGAAAGAAATGAAGGGCCCAGAACATCAAGAGTTTTACTTATTGGGTTATATACTTTAGCCTATAGATCAATGGCTTCTAAATTATACTGCTTGGAACCCGGTTGTCAAGGATGTTCAAACATCAGCTCTTCCAAGAGCCACACCTCTGGGTAGAGTGAGTTGATCTGTGTTGCTCCCCTTCCAAACTTGTTCCCTGCCTCTTCCATTGTCTATTGCATCAGCTCCATGTCTTTACATGTCATGGAAGCTGGAAGATGAATCTTGGAATCGGAGCACTGGCATCTTGACCATGGGTATGCTATTTAATATTTTTTTGAGATTCATCTTTTTTTAAATCTGTATAATGGGATTAATAATAAGAACCTCAGAAAGTTATTGTACTGTGATAATGCAGATAACGTTCTACAGATAGTAGTTTGGAAATACATTTTAATTTCTTTCCTTTCCTCAACATCATGTCCCATCATCACATGGGGGTCCCTAAACTTTTTGAGTCACAAAAATTAAAATATCACAAATACTTAGTTCTTGACTAATTGGGCTGCCTGGGATGGGGATCATGAGCAGAAAACACTCTGGGCTTCTGACTTACCCCCGTTGCAGAGTAATTATACCTGTACCTGCTTTATATATTGAAGGTATACATTCAATTTATTTTTTTAAATTTATTCATTTTCGAGAGACAGAGCATGAAGGGGGAAGGGGCAGAGAGAGAGGGAGACACAGAATCCGAAGCAGGCCCCAGGCTCTGAGCTGTCAGCACAGAGCCCGACGTGGGGCTTGAACTGACGAACTGCGAGATCATGGCCTAAGCCGAAGTTGGACACTCAACCGACTGAGCCACCCAGGTGCCCCAGGTGTACATTCAATTTAATTTGAAAACAGTATCATGCTGCTTTAAATGGTTTGACCAAGACAATCTGGGCATCCCTGACCATTTAAGCAACAGAAGAACCTGATAAGATTTACATTTTAGAAAGATCACTCAGCTCAAGTGAACTTAAGTGTTATGATTTAGTTACTCAAGAAGATGAAGTCCGTGGTGAATGTCCAGGCTACAAGTTTAATGCAAGGATTAGAGATGGACGCAAGTGAGCTAGCTCTTTGTTAATGAGCTTGTAGACAAGGGACCAGTTGGAGGGTTACTGAAGGGTCTTTACTTGGCTGAGTTCAGTCTGGACATAGCCCATGTATTCCTGGATTCTGTTCTTATCAATTGAAGCACTTCCTAACCATCCTGCCTACTTGAGGAATCAAGCATGCTATAGATTCCTGCTTGTCTTAGGTGTGCCCCTTAATAGAAGGGTGAGACCAGCCTTGGCATGCATGAAATTCAGATTCTTATCAAGCTAATTCCCAAGTGATGAAAGAACGGAAAACAAGGATCTTCCTTTTGCAAGAGTAGTCAGACCTTTGAACAATCTTCCTATAAGCCAGAATCCCAGTGGGCAAGCAGACATATGGGTCTGACCCTGGCAAACATCACTGAGAGAGGATTCATGGTTCTTCCAAAGGCAATGGGATTTATACCTGGCTTGTTCAAGGACTAATGTTGCTTTTGCTTCTCTTGGGGTGGAGGGAACAGTCATGACCCATGTTCAATGACCTGGCCCCATTGGTCTCAAGCCATCCCAATTAGTGTGTAAAAGAGAGAGGACAAGACTAACTCAGCATGACACATTCCCATCACTTCCATGAGGTGGCCTCAAAAGTCAATCACCGTCCCTTATCTGTATAGTGTGGGCTACAGACATAGGCCTACTATATATAATATGGTGGTTAAAACAAATGCTTATGACCAAGGAAACCAACACCCTGCCCAGCACTGAGTAGGTGTTCTGTAAGCTGTAGTTACAATGTAAGTATGATCATTATTGACTGAAGTCCTGCATATTTCCCAGCTTCTGAGTCCTGTTCCTGTGGCACTGGTGGGGGGGCATACACCAAGATCATCTGGTAATGGTATTATAGCCCCTCTTTTCTCTCATATATCCAACTGCAGAAAACTCCCTTGGATTGAAGTAGCAGGTTGTCCCTGGAGCACAGGCCTGGTCCTGACACTGAGGCATGAGTCATTTGCCTTATCTAGGCCTCAGGGTCTCCATTTGTGAAATGAGTGTTTGCTGCTGTTGTTTTTATCTTGTTCCCTGGCATAATCATGAGAGACCTCTGTGCTTGGAGCTGTCAGATCACACTAGATCCTGGGTGACATGATGAGTTATCATCCTTAATAGTTGTAAGGATCCTTCTACTATGTAACAAATGTTAAGATATACATATAGGCTATACATATAGGCTATAATGCCTCTTTTAACCCCAGGCTTTACCCTGGCCCCTCAGCTGACTTCAGTGAGTGGGACAATAGCTAAACCATCTTGTTGTGTCTTGTGTTTACAAATGTCACCATCAAACAATACCTTTTAGTCTTAAGATAGGAAGGGTTGAAGAGTGAGGTCACTTTGCCTGTCTTCTTCCTATAGACACTGATCCCAAAAAAATACTTCTAAATCTTCCAAGAAAGTAGGGCCCACAGCCTATAGTGACAGAGCTTTCTTGCTCCTGTGTGACTTCATTCCTCTCTTCTGATGTCATAGTAAGTACCTCCCACCAGGCTTCACAGGACAGCCCTTTGGCTCCATCATCTTCCCATTCTTAAAGACTGCTGTAATAATAATATCTCTGACTCATCACGACACCATGCTAATGACTTCACTATCATTCTCCCCACTGTGCCAAAGGAAGATAACTCAGGAGACTGTATTTTCTATCCTGCAATTAACACATCTTCAGAATCATCAGAGAAGGATAGGGACTATGAAAACCTTTTACCACTGCAACTACTGATCCAATAATTATCTTTACCTAGGAAGGCCACTACTATAAAATATGAGCATAGGGGGCGCTCATTAAGACTTAGGCAAGTTCCTCAGACTTTTTGTGCCTGCACTATCATCTGTGACATCAGGACTTTCTGTTCTGTTATTCTGTGAACGTATAGTTCTCAGCCATTCATACTTTCAGAGACAGTGGTCACCCACCTCTCCCTAACATTTGTACCACATTTCATATGATTTATTTTTGCCTCTTAACAACCCTGTGGGGTGGATATCACCACATACGGAAAAACTGAGCATTGGAGAGTTTAAGAGCAAGTGCAGATCACACAGTTTCTTGTTTCTGAAGTGATAGGGCCAACCCAGCAAGGATTGCTTGAAACAAGGAAGTTGTTTTTCAGTCTTGGTCTAGGTGCTGTTATAGATCAGGGATTCTAAACCTGGTTGTACCATCTGAAAAGCACTTTTAAAGTTCAGATTCCTGGTCCCCAACTGAGGCCTATTGAGTTATAATCTCCACAGAATGAGTTCTAAGCATTTGCAATGTTTAAATCCCCAGGGGATTCTGCTAGTTTGTAAACTATAGTCCTAGAGTGTTCTGTTCTTGGAGTACAATAGAACTGTAGCCAGCCCACAAAAGACTCTGGTAACGTTCCCACAGCCTCCTACCTTCCTACAAGCTCTTCTGGGGATCCTCATAGACAGCAGACATAGGGAGGACAGGCAATTCACAAAATCCTTCAGCCCTGGAGGGGTCTTAGCACACATCTAGTATATTTTTCTACCTGGTGCTTCCATATCCTCTCCTGTATGCTTAATGATAAGCTTTCTGGGATAAACTGACTTTTAGTTGGAGAGCCCTTTACCTCACAAAGCAGCCCATTTCTTTCTATTATCTTTGTTAGAAATTTTTCTTTATAAATGCATGCACTAGAAAATAAATGATAATAATGCTTCAAAAAAGCCATTCTTGACATAGCTGACACTTAAGTACTTGTTGAATGACTGAATTAATGAATAATAAATATGCTATTTGGCTTGGCTATATGTCTTCCTTTCACAACTAAGAGTTGAAGATTCAAAGCCATTTTACTCAATTCACACAGTGAAAATTGTGGCAGAATTAGAACTATACCTAAGGTCAATTGATTTCCAACCCAGTGTTTATGCCTGGGGGTGGGCAGAGGAGGAGAGGGACACAGGTAGCAAGAGGAGAGCAGATTCATTCAACACCACCCCCTTGGGGGCACAACATCAGAGTTAAGCGTCTATATCTGCACCCAGATAATCTGGCTTATATTCCAAGTTCCCTTATTTATTGCTTGCACAAAATTAGGCTTGTCACTTGTCTTCTCTGTGCCTCAATTGCTCATGTGTAAAACGTGATAAACATTAATTCTATTTCCTAAAACTGTTGTGAGGATTAAATAAGTAGTATGTATATGGTAATAGTAGAGTGTTCCTCCACAGTAAGCTCTGTGTAAATACAGATTATTGCTGTTGCTCTTTGTGCTATTGTTGTTATAATATTTATTATAATAATAATTTTATTAATATTATATTAATTATTTAATATATTTAATAAATATTATTAATATTTGGGTGGTTCATTGTCCCTTGTTATAATATTTATATAATAATTTATTATTGTTCTTATTTGGTTAGTTCACTATCCTTTGTTGTAATATTTATAATAATTTAATGATAATTATTTGGATAGTTCAGAATTCCTCAGTGATGAAAACCCACATTTTTATTTCTCAAAAGACTTACAAATAGTCTTTACAAATACCAGTAAATGCCAAGAGAATTTGTCAGGACCCAGACAAGCTGGTTTCACTATCCTCTTTCCACCCTACCCCCAGGACCACCACCACCTCCTATAGAAATCTCATGGGGCATGCATGGGTTGGGGCTGTAGCTGTGACATTGGATACTGAGATGGATCAGACAAGAATTCAAGGTGAATTAGAGTCAAATATTTGGGAAATGGTTCTAATATATCAGGGTTATTATATGAAGCTATAATCAGGAAAGTTCCCTACAATTCACTCATCTGAAAGCTATGAGATCAAACTAAGTAGGCACTAGAGACACAGTAGGGCTAGTGCTTGGTTCAGGCAGGGGCTGAGTCTGCATGGGGCTTAGGGTGTGGCATTCACTGCTAGTCCTGTGGCAATAGAAACAGGACAGAAAGGAGGATCCTGGGAAGATGGCAGCGTAGGAGGATGCTGGGCTCACCGCGCATCCTGCTGATCACTTAGATTCCACCTACACCTGCCTAAATAACCCAGAAAAACACCAGAAGACTAGCAGAATGGAGTCTCCGGAGCTAAGCGCAGACGAGACGCCCACGGAAGAGGGTAGGAAGGGTGGAGAGGCAGTGTGCACTCCCCTGACTGGCGGCAAGGAGCCGGCACGGAGGGGCGGCCTGACGGCCAAGCAGAGCCCCCTAGTCTAGCTTGCAAAAGTGGAGGGACCGGATGGAGTGTGTTCTGACAGCAACCGGGACTTGACATCTGGAGGATTATAAGCTAACAGCTCTGCTCTGAGAACGGGAGGGCTGGAGGACAACGGGAGGGAGAGTTGTTGAGCCCCAGACTACAGAGCTCAGCTTGGCGGGGAACAAAGGTGCTCGCCTGCAGCATCTCCCTCACCCATCCCCCAGCCAAAATCCCAAAGGGAACCAGTTCCTGCCAGGGAACTTGCTTGCACCACGCAAACACCCAAAGCTGTGCTTCTGTGGATCCATCCCTCCGGCGGGTCTGACTCCCTCCCGGTGCCACAGCACCCCTCCGGAAGCAGATCTCTGAAGGAAAAGTGAGCTGAGCCTGCCCCTCCTGCTCCTGTGCACCTTGCAGATCCACCCCAGCTAATACGCCAGATCCCCAGCACCACAAGCCTGGCAGTGTGCAAGTAGCCCAGATGGACCATGCCACCCCACAGTGAATCCCGCCCCTAAGAGAGGGGAAGAAAAAGCACACACCAGTCTGACTGTGGCCCCAGCAGTGGGCTGGGGGCAGACATCAGGTCTGACTGCGGCCCGCCCACCAACACAAATTATTCAAGACAGCACAGGAGAAGTGCCCCGCACTCCCGCACCACTCCAGGGACTATCCAAAATGACGAAATGGAAGAATTCCCCCTAGAAAAACATCCAGGAAATAACAACAGCTAAAGAACTGATCAAAAATGATTTAAACAATATAACAGAAAGTGAATTTAGAATAATAGTCATAAAATTAATCGCTGGGCTTGAAAACAGTATAAAGGACAGAAGAGAATCTATTGCTACAGAGATCAAGGGACTAAGGAACAGCCAGGAAGAGCTAAAAAATGCTATTAATGAGCCGCAAAATAAAATGAAGACGACCACAGCTCGGATTAAAGAGGCAGAGGAGAGAATAGGTGAACTAGAAGATAAAATTATGGAAAAAGAAGAAGCTGAGAAAAAGAGAGATAAAAAAAATCCAGGAGTATGAGGGGAAAATTAGAGAACTAAGTGATGCACTACAGAGAAATAATCTACGTATAATTGGTATTCCAGAGGAGGAAGAGAGAGGGAAAAGGTGCTGAAGGTATTCTTGAAGAAATAATAGCTGAGAACTTCCCTGATCTGGGGAAGGAAAAAGGCATTGAAATCCAAGAGGCCCAGAGAACTTCCTTCAGACGTGACTTGAATCGATCTTCTGCATGACATATCATAGTGAAACTGGAAAATACAAGGATAAAGAGAAAATTCTGACAGCAGCTAGGGATAAATGTGCTCTACCATATAAAGGGAGACCTATAAGACTCATGACTGATCTCTCTACTGAAACTTGGCAGGCCAGAAAGGAATGGCAGGAGATCTTCAATGTGATGAACAGAAAAAATATGCAGCCAAGAATCCTTTATCCAGCAAGTCTGTCATTTAGAATAGAAGGAGAGATAAAGGTCTTCCCAAACAAACAAAAACTAAAGGAATTCGTCACCACTAAACCAGTCCTACGAGAGATCCTAAGGGGGATCCTGTGTGACAAAGTACCAGAGACATCGCTACAAGCATGAAACCTACAGACATCACAGTGACTCCAAACCCATATCTTTCTATAATAACACTGAATGTAAATAGACTAAATGTGCCAACCAAAAGGCATAGGATATCAGAATGGATAAAAAAACAAGACCCATCTATTTGCTGTCTACAAGAGACTCATTTTAGACCTGAGGACACCTTCAGATTGAAAGTGAGGGGATGGAGAACTATCTATCATGCTACTGGAAGTCAAAAGAAAGCTGGAGTAGCCATACTTATAGCAGACAAACTAGACTTTAAATTAAAGGCTTTAATAAGAGATGAAGAAGGGCATTATATAATAATTACAGGGTCTATCCATCAAGAAGAACTAACAATTATGAATGTCTAAGAGCCGAATACAGGAGCCCCCAAATATATAAAACAATTACTCACAAACATAAGCAACCTTATTGACAAGAATGTGGTAATTGCAGGGGACTTTAACACCCCACTCACAGCAATGGATAGATCATTTAGACACACAGTCAATAAAGAAACAAGGGCCCTGAATGATACATTGGATCAGATGGACTTGGCAGATATATTTAGAACTCTGCCCCCTAAAGCAACAGAATATACTTTCTTCTCGAGTGCACATGGAACATTCTCCAAGACAGATCATATACTGGGTCACAAAACAGCCCTTCATAAGTATACAAGAATTGAGATCATACCATGCACACTTTCAGACCACAATGGTATGAAGCTTGAAATCAACCACAGGAAAAGTCTGGAAAACCTCCAAAAGCATGGAGGTTAAAGAATACCCTACTAAAGAATGAATGGGTCAACCAGGCAATTAGAGAAGACATTAAGAACTATATGGAAACAAATGAAAATGAAAATACAACAATCCAAACGCTTTGGGATGCAGCGAAGGTAGTCCTGAGAGGAAAATACATTGCAATCCAGGCCTATCTCAAGAAACAAGAAAAATCCCAAATACAAAATCTAACGGCACACTAAAGGAAATAGAAGCAGAACAGCAAAGACAGCCTAAATCCAGCAGAAGAGAAATAATAAAGATCAGAGCATAAATAAACAATATAGAATCTAAAAAAACTGTAGAGCAGATCAACAAAACCAAGAGTTGGTTTTTAAAAAAAAATAAACAAAATTTATAAACCTGTAGCCAGGCTTCTCAAAAAGAAAAGGAGATGACCCAAATAGATAAAATCATGAATGAAAATGGAATTATTACAACCAATCCCTCAGAGATACAAGCAATTATCAGGGAATACTAGGAAAAACTATATGCCAACAAACTGGGCAACCTGGAAGAAATGGACAAATTCCTAAACACCCACACTCTTCCAAAACTCAATCAGAAGGAAATAGAAAGCTTGAACAGACCCATAACCAGTGAAGAAATTGAATCAGTCATCAAAAATCTCCCAACAAATAAGAGTCCAGGACCAGATGCCTTCCCAGGGGAGTTCTACCAGACGTTTAAAGCAGAGATAATACTGATCCTTCTCAAGCTATTCCAAAAAATAGAAAGGGAAGGAAAACTTCCAGACTCATTCTATGAAGCCAGTATTACTTTAATTCCTAAACCAGACAGTGACCCAGTGAAAAAAGAGTACAGGCCAATATCCCTGATGAATATGGATGCAAAAATTCTCATTAAGATACTAGAAAACCGAATTCAAGAACATACAAAAAGAATTATTCACCATGATCAAGTAGGATTCATTCCTGGGATGCAGGGCTGGTTCAACATTCGGAAATCAATCAATGTGATACATCACATTAATAAAAGAAAAGATAAGAACCATATGATCCTGTCAATCGATGCAGAACAAGCATTTGGCAAAATTCAGCAACCTTTCTTAATAAAAACCCTCGAGAAAGTCAGGATAGAAGGAACATACTTAAAGATCATAAAAGCCATTTATGAAAAGCCCACAGGTAACATCATCCTCAATGGGGAAAAACTGAGAGCTTTTTCCCTGAGATTAGGAACACGACAGGGATGTCCACTCTCACTGCTATTGTTTAACATAGTGTTGGAAATTCTAGCATCAGCAATCAGACAACAAAAGGAAATCAAATGCATCAAAATTGGCAAAGATGAAGTCAAGCTTTCGCTTTTTGCAGATGACATGATACTATACATGGAAAATCCGATAGACTCCACCAAAAGTCTGCTAGAACTGATACATGAATTTAGCAAAGTTGCAGGATACAAAATCAATGTGTAGAAATCAGTTGCATTCTTATACACTAATAAAGAAGCAACAGAAAGACAAATAAAGAAACTGATCCCATTCACAATTGCACCAAGAAGTATAACATACCTAGGAATAAATCTAACCAAAGATGTAAAAGATCTGTATGCTGAAAACTATAGAAAGCTTTTGAAGGTAATTGAAGAAGATATAAAGAAATGGAAAAACATTCCATGCTCATGGATTGGAAGAATAAATATTGTCAAAATGTCAATACTACCCAAAGCTATCTACACATTCAATGCAATCCCAATCAAAATTGCACCAGCATTCTTCTCAAAACTAGAACAAGCAATCCTAAAATTCATATGGAACCACAAAAGGCCCCGAATAGCCAAAGAATTTTGAAGAAGAAGACCAAAGCAGGAGGCATCACAATCCCAGACTTTAGCCTCTACTACAAAGCTGTGATCATCAAGACAGCATGGTATTGGCACAAAAACAGACACATGGACCAATGGAATAGAATAGAAACCCCAGAACTAGACTCAGAAATGCATGGCCAACTAATCTTTGACAAAGCAGGAAAGAACATCCAATGGAAAAAAGGCAGTCTCTTTAACCAATGGTGCTGGGAGAACTGGACAGCAACATGCAGAAGGATGAAACTAGACCACTTTCTCACACCATTCACAAAAATAAACTCAAAATGGATAAAGGACCTGAATGTGAGACAGGAAACCATCAAAACCCTAGAGGAGAAAGCAGGAAAAGACCTCTCTGACCTCAGCCGTAGCAATCTCTTAGTCGACACACCCCCAAAGGCAAGGGAATTAAAAGCAAAAATGAACTACTGGGACCTTATGAAGATAAAAAGCTTCTGCACAGCAAAGGAAACAACCAACAAAACTAAAAGGCAACCAACGGAATGGGAAAAGATATTTGCAAATGACATATCGGACAAAGGGCTAGTATCCAAAATCTATAAAGAGCTCACCAAACTCCACACCCGAAAAACAAAAAACCCAGTGAAGAAATGGGCAGAAAACATGAAGAGACACTTGTCTAAAGAAGACATCTGGATGACCAACAGGCACATGAAAAGGTGCTCAGCCTTGCTCCTCATCAGGGAAATACAAATTAAAACCACACTCAGATATCACCTCACGCCAGTCAGAGTGGCCAAAAAGAACAAATCAGGAGACTATAGATGGTGGAGAGGATGTGGAGAAACGGGAACCCTCTTGCACTGTTGGTGGGAATGCAAGTTGGTGCAGTCACTCTGGAAAACAGTGTGGAGGTTCCTCAGAAAATGAAAAATAGACCTACCCTATGACCCAGCAATAGCACAGCTAGGAATTTACCCAAGGGATGCAGGAGTACTGATGCATAGGGGCACGTGTACCCCAATGTTTTTAGCAGCACTCTCAACAATAGCCAAATTATGGAAAGAGTGTAAATGTCCATCAACTGATGAATGGATAAAGAAATTGTGGTTTATATACACAATGGAGTACTACAGGGCAATGAGAAAGAACGAAATATGGCCCTTTGTAGCAACATGGATGGAACTGGAGAGTGTGATGCTAAGTGAAATAGGTCATACAGAGAAAGACAGATACCATATGGTTTCACTCTTATGTGGATCCTGAGAAACTTAACAGAAACCCATGGGGGAGGGGAAGGAAAAAAAAAATAGGTTAGAGAGGGAGAGAGCCAAAGCATAAGAGACTGTTAAAAACTGAGAACAAACTGAGGGTTGATGGGGGTGGGAGGGAGGGGAGGGTGGGTGATGGGTATTGAGGAGGGCACCTTTTGGGATGAGCACTGGGTGTTGTATGGAAACCAATTTGATAATAAACTTCATATATTGAAAAAAAAAAAGAAACAGGACAGAAAGGACCTATCAGAGAGAAAAGTAGAATTTCTAGGACCTTCAATCAGAAGGAGAACAATGGAGACAACTATAGGCGCACGTAGGAAGGGCATGCTGAAGCTCCAGGGAGGAGGATGGCAAGTGCAAACTAGAGAGAAGTATGGAAGTTAACGTGTGTGTGTATTGTGTGCATGTGAGAGAGAGAGAGACATATGTGTGTGTGTGTGAGAGAGAGGTGTGTGAGACAGAGACGTGTGTGAGTGTGTGTTAGAAAGATGTGTGTGTGTATGTGAGAAAGAGACGTATTTGTATGTGTGTGAGAGAGAGAGACGTGTGTGTGCATGTGTGTGTTAGAGAGAGAGGCATGGGTGTGTGTATGTGAGACAGAGACGTCTGTGTGTGTATGTGAGAGAGAGAAGTGTGTGTGTGAGAGAGACGTGTGTGCATGTGTGTGTTAGAGAGAGAGGCATGTGTGTGTATGTGAGACAGACGTGTGTGTGTGCGTGTGTGTGTGAGAGAGACGTGTGAGCATGTTTATGTGAGACAGAGAAAGGTGTGTGTGAGAGGCATGTGTGTGTATGTATGTGAGAGAGAGACGTGTGTGTGCATGAGAGACAGATGTGTGTGTTAGAGATGTGTGTGTGTGTGTGAGACGTGTGTGCAAATGTATGTGAGAGACGTGTGCACGTGTGTGTTAGAGAGACCTGTGTGTGTGTATATGTGAGACAGAGAGAGATATGTGTGTGAGAGAGACATGTGTGTGTGTGTGTGTGTGTGCGTGTGTGTGTGTGTGTGTGTGTGTGTGAGAGAGAGAGAGGTGGGGCAGGGGTCCTGTATTTGTCACGTGGTAGATAACACAAGCAGGGGGTTAATGAAGCAGAAAGTCATGTATTTAGGCCCCTTTATCTTAAGCATATCTCACACCAGAATGAAGAATGGAGATATTTTGTTGGCCACATTTCAAGGATGGGTCAATTCCATCCCTCGTGAACAAAACTCTAAATAGACCTGAGAGATCTTCTGCTTTCAGGCATCTGCTTTTTCTTCATTGACCCTCTCTGCCATTGCATTAGCAGCATTTGATTTTAATACAACATGCCTTTTTCAGTGGGAGACAAAACAATAGTGCTTTGTCACTTTCATCTGTGATTGTGTTCTAGGAATGTCGTTAAGTATATCGCTGATCACTGCAAAAAAATTCCTTTAGATTCCACTGTTAGGAGGGCAATAATTCCCTTGAAGTCTGTATATATTAGACCATTTGTCTCTCTATATTTTATCTTTCAGGAAGCTCAGAACTAATCATTAGTTTGAGGTATAATAACTGTGTAGGTCACAGATTGAATATTTGTGCTCTTTTCTCAACTCACAGTCTATTTCCCATTGTTTTCTGATTTTCCACTTGTAGTTTTATGACAAAGATGCTATGCCCTCTCCTGCTCTGGTTCATAGGAAGAATCCAAACTGGTTCTAACATGTGCCTGGGTATGGAGTGAGGCTTTCTCCTGCCCACAGTCCTACATGGGTGTCCATTGATCTCACCTTTTGTGCCAAAACCATGTAGGAAGAGGGTCTGCTAGGGTAGGATGGTGGAAGGAGGAAACCAAGCAGAGCCTCTGTTTAGGAGATGATCTCTGGTGGGTGAAGGTCCTCATGAAAGACTGTCCATTTCAATTCAGTCCCTTGATCCTTATGATGCCCTGTCTTTCCCTTGACCCATCCTTACCCAGCCTCAAGGATGCTGGCTCACTCATTCTTTCCTTTTTAATCAATAGTCTTTATAGCCTCTAGAGGAAAGAAAAAATTGCTCATATAGCATGCACTGACTCCAACGCATTCCACAATTTTGTTTTCACAGTAGAGGACCTCATATCTGCATACTGGGATTGAACAAATATGTGAATGTGTGCAGATGGAAAGAACTAGATTTCTCACTGTTCAAGTGAGAGGTTATAGATAAGCAAGAAAGAGCTGTTGGCCAAGAAAGAATTCACTGAAAATTTAAACAAATAGGTATTTATTTGGGCAACTAGAATTGCAATTCCAGAGACAGATTCAGGTAAAAACCTGACTTGTGTTGTGAGAAAAATTAAGAGGCTGCCAGGGAGAGTGGTAAAGGAAAAGGGTCATGAGTACAGCTGTCATTTAGGTCCTCCATGCAAAACAGTGGTTTAAAACAGGTTAACTGCAGGGTACCTGGGTGGCTCAGTCAGTTAGGCATCTGACTCCAGGTCAGGTCATGATCTCTCAGTTCTTGAGTTCGAGCCCTGCACAGGGCTCTGTGCTGACAGTTCAGAGCCTGGAGCCTGCTTTGGATTCTGTGACTCCCTCTCTCTCTTCCCCTCCCCTGCTTGCACTCTGTCTCTCTCTCTCTCAAAAAATAAATAAACATTAAACAAATGAACAAACAAACCAGGTTAACTGGGATTGGTTGGATTAATATGCAAATGAGGGATTGAAACTTGTCAAATCACATTGGCTCCTTCCCAAATGAAGAATGAAAACAATTCAGGGGCCATAGTGAGGAGGGAGTTAAGTTCAGGCTGAGCTTAACTTTTCACAGCTGGCAAAAATTTAGTTTTTCCCATAAGGATGCACATAAATTTCTCTCCTTTGGCCTCCTAGCTAGGCTTGCTTGCTCCATTTTGAAATCTCCTTTTACAAAGTCTAGAATAAACCGTGGGACACTGAATTAATGTAGACATCATTATGAACTCATGTTTAGCTTAGACACTGAATTAATGTAGACATCATTATGAACTCATGTTTAGCTTAATATAGATACAGAGGGATTATGACTAAAATAATTATAGGTATGTGTGTAGATGCTGGTTACTATACACACATATATTTCCAAGTACTGAGTACTGAGAAGGGATGACACCCCAGTAGTAAGGAATAAACCAGCTCTCAGATCTTGGTTTACAATCAATTTCCCAATAAAAGAAATCAGGGGTCATAATAAAAATAGCTGAATCTAGGTCTGGGTCAGAGATTATACAAAGTGAGCCTGAAGCATGTGATACATAGTGCCCTACAGTAAGGATGTGCTTTAAAAAAAGGACACAGGAGCTGACTGAGAGAGGTCCCAAAGCTGGAAGGTTATGAACAACAAAATAGAAAGCATGGCATTGGATTACAACCCAAAATATAATATAAATAGTTATCCAATATCCATGAGTCAATACTGATATTAATAAATGATGTTGGAAATAGAGAAAGAGAGAGAGAGAGAGAAATATGACCAAGACAAATCTTCTTACAGAAAAATTCCAAATAACTTATAGATACTGTCCCTTCAAGGAGGTAGAGTGTAACTCCCTATTTCTTTCAATGGGCTACACTTAGTGACTTCCTTACAAAGAGAAGAGCATGGAAAGGGAAAGAAAAAGAGGACCTTTATATGGAAAACCTACAAACACTGCCATAGCCAGTTGGTGAGAATCAGTGTCAACAGTGAGGTCATGTTGATAGCATGTACCCTTGATATAATAGGATGAGAATGGCTTTATTCCTGTGATTTTCCTCCCCCCAAATCCATAATCCCATTCTAAGCACTAGAAAAACACACCACACAAATCCCAGTTGAGAGACATTCTACAAAATACATAACTAGCACACCTCAAAACTCTCAAGGTCATCAAAAATAAGTAGTCTAAGCGTCTATCACAGTCAAGAGGACCCTAAGGAGACAAGACAACTGAATGTAATGTGGTGCCCTAAATGGAATCCAGGAACACAACAATGACATTTAGTAAAAATTAAGGAAACCTGAATAGAGTATGGATATGGACTTTAGTTGATAATAATACAGGGGCACCCGGGTGGCTCAGTTGATTGAGCATCCAACTCTGGCTCAGGTCATTATCTCACTGCTCGTAGGTTAAAGCCCCAAGTTGGGCTCTGTGCTGACAGCTCAGAGCCTGGAGCCTACTTCATATTCTGTGTCTCCCTCTCTCTCTGCCCCCCCTCCCCCACTTATGATCTCTCTGTCTCTCTCAAAAGTAAATAAACATTAAAAATTTTTAAAATTTTTAAATAAAAAACAATATCTTAATATTAATTCTTTAATTGCAACAAACATACCATACTAATGTAAGATCTGAACCACAGAGTAAACCACATGCAGTAAACATGGGAAATTCTCTATACTATCTTTGCAACTTTCCTGTAAATCTATAACTATTCTAAATAAAAAACCTATTAAAAAATTAAGTGCATGCCAAATATAAGTTACAACTAATTGAGCTAAATATGTCAAAATGTTACCTATGACATCATATATAATCCCCTCCACAGCCTCATGAGGCTACTATTATTTTACCTAATTTTAAAAATTTTATTTTGATGTTTATTTATTTTTGACAGAGAGAGTGTGAGCAGGGGAGACACAGAATCCTAAGCAGACTCCAGGCTCTGATCTGTCAGCACAGAGCCTGACTTGAGGCTTGAACCTATGAACCATGAGATCATGACCTGAGCCAAAGTCGGACACTCAACCAACTGAGCCACCAAAGCACCCTACCTAATTTTTAGATGAGAAAACTGAGGCCTAGAAAGGCACAGAAACTTGCATAAGATCACAGGGTTTTCAAAGATTTGAAATGGGTTTCATTTGACTGGGGTCTGAACATGTACTTGTTCTGTTAAGGAAGGTTTGGCCTCGGATTCACACAGATGTGTGTAAAAATGGGATGTGATTTCATTTGTTTTTAAAATAAAGTAATACATTTACATGCAAATTAAAAATCAGGTAATCCAATAGGTTGTAATATGAAAAGAAATGTCTCATTCTAAATAATCAGCGTATGCATTTATTTCTTTGTCTCCTTCTAGACATATCTATTCACTTCCCCAATGAAGCACAATGGACCACGTTCACCATCCCATCCCACCCTCCCTTTTATTTAGACATGTTTTATTTTTCATGCTCCTATTGGCTTACCGCTATAACTTTAAATACTATAACTCAAACCCAGTTTCTTCACCTGCCAAGCTGAGGCAACATTTCCTGACTTCCCGTTAAATAAGAGATCACATCAGCACAACATAGCTTCTTTTGGCTTAGGATGATTTTGTTTTCATATTTTATTTGTGGCAGCTTTACAGGAAAAAATAAAGCAACTACTTTTTATTACTATTTGTGTTATATCATGGAACACATGGTATGTAGTAACAAAGTATGGTCTGCCAGACGTTGTAAAGTAAGCTGCTGAAAACACACTGGACCCAGGGCATAAGCTAGGCTAGCCTCCCTAGAGGTGACCAAGGGGCCAGGCTGGTGAGAGAACGTCTATCGCAACTGGAGACCACAGGGCACTCTGAGGCAGGGCTGACCTGACCTGAGGCCACTGGGTTCAGTTCAGTTCCCAAGTGAAAATGTCCCTTCTGGAAGGCTGCTATGACTACTGGTTGGAAGAGGACAGAGCCCTGTTGAATAGCTCACCCAGGAGTCTTTCAAAGTCCCTCTGGGAACTCTTTAAAACATCACAGTTCGCTTTCTTAAAAAATTTACATGTTTTTCACTTAGCCCAATTTTTAAAAATTAGACAAAAGAACATATTAAATATCAAATACTCTGTCAAAACAAAATTACCTAATTAGAAAATGTTGAAAATGTGTAACTATTTAACATTCATTAAAAGTGTGTAGTTAGAGTCAAAAGAAAAGTGGTTGTACCACTTAACTGTTTTGGATATCCCTATAAATATAAGATTTTGGATATAAGATGTTTTGCACAAAATGTGAAGTCTACATTTTTAATTATTTATTATAGAAAAAAATGTAAATGTACAATATTAAAATGAAACCTTACTGAATCCACACCAAAAAAACATTAACAATATTAACATTTTTGATGTACAGACATGTTTAGAAAATGCAAAGATGTCAAATGCAGACCTTTATGATAAAAATAATGATCAAATTGGTAGATTTTTTTCAAGGTAGGAATTTCAAAATCAATTTTTGCAGACTGGACACTGTAGTATGCAATAATATATAAGTTGAACAGTTACCAAGGGGAATCCAAGTACTGACTGGGGAATTGAGGAGACCAAATATTAAGTAGTATTCTTGTCAAAGAAAATTTGTTTCAGTCAAAACTTTTTTTTTTAATTGTTGTTTGGTGAGTGTCCACCTTTGTATAGAACAAAAATAAAAATAGAAGAAAAGAGATTCTTAGATATTACACAATCAACCAAATGTTGACATTTTGCTTTTTTTCTTAGGTAAAAATGAGATTTTTCCACACAGAATTCTCTCACACAAACATAACTGAACATCTAAAATCAAGGATATTTAAAACTTATCAGCCAAATATGGAAGTGCAACCAATGGTATATCAAAATTCATAAGACACTGCTTTATACAATAAATAGCATGCTTTTTCACTTCAAAAAGAGAAGGCATCTAATCTTTTTTTTTTTTTTAAAGTACAGATTTCATGGCAGTACAATAGGTAGATACTTGGTAAGTTCCTCAGAAAGTATATTTTTATTTCCCCACAAAGTGGATTTTTCCTTTAGCTATAGTAATTTTTTAACATAGTACTCATTCTTGCTCTGTTTAAAAAGAAAAAATTAACATTTATTTATTATTGAGACACAGAGACAGAGCATGAGCATGGGAGGGGCAGAGAGAGGTGAAGACACATAATCTGAAGCAGGCTCCAGGCTCCAAGCTCCAAGCTGCCAGCACAGAGCCCGACACGGGACTCAAACTCACGAACCATGAGATCATGACCTGAGCCAAAGTCAGAAGCTTGACTGAGCCACCCAGGCACCCCCACTCTTGCTCTTGAACAAAATAAGTCTCTTTCCCCAAAATGATTTTCTTAAATGGAGGCATTTTAATTGCCTCTAACATGCAATCTTTCTGGAGAGTCTGAAAAAAAACTTCATAGTCTTTGACAATTTTAAAATTCCAACTCTAAAGATTTATCTTAGGAAAATTACTAAGAATAATCACCAATTAGAATGTTTATTTTATTATTGTTTACGGCAAAACATGGAAGCAACATTAAGTCCCCCGAATCAGGGAACTCGTTACACAAATCATGATGCATTCATATAATGGACTATAATAGTGTTGATCAATATTTATTAGCACAGAAGAATATTGACAATTGTACTATTAATTAAAAGATCAGGTTATAAAGTATTCTGAAATTATCCCATTTTGTGACTTTCTTTAGAAAATTTGGAAATAGATCCTGAAATTATTAGCAGGAGTTATTTTTAGGCAGTAAGATTTTTGATTGGTCTTAATCATCTTCCTTATGCTTATCTACATTAATACATCTTTATATGGGTATGAATCATTTTTTTAGAGAGAAAAATTACACATTCAAAATTATAATTATATACAATTATGCTCTATCTATATACCTATATAGTGAGATATATGCTAGCAGAGGCAAAATCAGGTCACAGCAGTCAGGAGGATTGCTAAGGTTTCAAAATTGGCATCTTGTGTTTTGGGAATCATAGACAAGCTGACACTCTGCCCTGAGACTAAGCAATAGAATTCATTGGGCTGGGTACTTAGTTAAAAACATATTTTCAGTTTCCCCCAGGAAAATGGGAATCAGCTAAAAATTATCACCTGGAACTTACACTGATATGCAACTACATTGAGCCTCAAGCCTCAAGGCCCCCAGGCACCTCTACTTTATTTCAAGTCTGCCCTACCCTGGGGCAACAGACTCTAGGCATGGGCCCAGACTGTCTTCTAAGGTACAGTCCTTTGGGACCTGGGGTTTCGAACTTGGCTTATGAGTTGTTTCATATGATCATCTCACACCTGGAAGTCCAGCCAAGTTGAAGTCCATGTCATTGGCAAGTACCCCACTTGTATGTGAAAGGACCATTTCCACCTGGAAAGTTCTTCCCCTCGTTCCACACCCAGCACCAAAGTCTGCTTGTCTTTAAAAGCCCTGTTGAAAACAACTACCCCAGAGGCCTGTTCTCCCTCAAGCAGCATGCTCTGCTTCAGATTTCTCTTTCCAAGACCCAGGAAACCACTTTTGATCTGCACCATCAGAATGAGTCTCTCCCTTCTGTCCTTGACTTTTTGTACTCTTTTCCTCCTTTGAGTTCATACAAAGTGAGAAAAAAAGAAGTATGTCAATCACCTTAAAATTATATTTATTATTATACATATTTCAATCTACAACGTACATTGCTTCTCGCACTAGATTGTAAGCTTTTCTAGAACAGGAACAAATCTCCTATTACATTGAGGAACACAGAGCACAGTATAGAGTAGGTGCTCAACATATGCTTACCACACTGAAGCTGTCAGTGCGAGGATTATGCAACAACATGGGTTGACAGCTATGAGGATACAGAGACAGAAATCTCAAACCATGTGTCTTTGAATCACCAGCATCTTGAAACAGTCAGCATCTTGGGAGGAAAGAAGAAGGTGCAGCCTCCACCTCAGCCCTTACAAGGGACCTCAGGGGTTCATAGCAGCCATAGCTTCAACTCCAAGTTGTTGCTGAGATGAAGGAGTGGGTGGAAGACAGGAGCAGGAGTGCAGCTTATAGGGGCCAGGAAGTGTTTCCCAGTCCAAATGAGAAAGGGGGACCCTGAGCTTCCCAGCAGAATAAAAGCAGAAACCTGGGTAGGGAGAGAGAAACTGTACCTGTGTCCCTCTCCTTCGGGCCAGTCAACTTAGCACTCCTCCTCTTTGATGTGGTAGACTGTGGCACCACTGAGGCAGCAGGGTTTCTTGCAGCGAGCCCTCTGAGAGTGTCCCAGACTCTGATCTCCTGGCTTCTGGGAACTGGAATCACTGACCTGGACTCCTGGACGGGGGTCATAGAAAGGAGCAGAGTAGGCAGGTAGGGAGGGGTTTGGGCACTGGGGAGGGGTACATTTGGGAGCAATAGGGGGCTCCCAAGATTGCTGCTTCTGCTGTGACATCAGTGGGCTAGTGAGTGGAAGCTGGAAGGAAAAAGAGCATGGATTAGGTCAGGGCCTTGATTCTTTTCTCCATGGGCTGGGACTGTCAAAATGAAGCTGGCATTTACAACCTTCTAAAATCCATCCCAGGAAGGACAAAAATGGGTCTGAGAGGGTAAATTGGGGGAGTGAGCCATGGTGGGAACCCTCAGGGGACCCACTCACCAACAACCAAGCTAATAACTTATTCTTCTTAAACAAAATGCAGCTGAGTTGAGCAGACCATCCACCTTCCCAGGCCAGTGTCCATCATGTTCAAGTGTGAAGGAGAAACAAATCTCTACTCTTTCTTCACTCAGTCTTACTTTGCTCTGAGTGTCCTAAGCCTGCTTGTATCTTCTTTGCCTCTTCATCCCTCTGTCTTCTGTAATTTTCTCCCATGTTAAATAATTTGAGGTCTTTTGCAGGGACCACTTCCCTTCCCTAAAGTTCTCTTACCTGGTGAGAGGAGAAATCAGGCCTGCTTTTGCAGCACCTGGGTGAGGGACATCCAAGTGTCTCCCCACCCAGAAGTAGTATCACCCTAGAGGAGGATGCGTGGACAAATCATCCAAGAAGGAGTCTGGAGGCCTTTTATACATCCTCCAGTGAAGACTTCAGGCTACATGTTATTGGAAGACAGCTGTGGGTGGACTATTTATGTGAATGTTTCACAATTCCCAGGACTGGATTCCTCAGTGGCACGCAGCAGGATGTGGGTCAAAGGAATCCCATGTGAGTGAACAACCAGAGGCTATAGCCTTCAGAGTGGCCTGAGTGGGCTGGGTACATTGGTCAAGTCTAGATGACATCTCTGGGGACCTGAGAGGGACATGATGACTGTGGAGATGTCTCTAGGATTGATAAGGAAGGACTAGGTTAAATGCCACCCAAGTGTGAGGAAGACACTTCTGGTCTACCCCTACTCTCTATCCATGCTTTCTTCCACTCAGCTCAAGGCCACCACCTCCATGAAGACTTTCCTGGTCCTCCAGACCACATCTGAGTCCTCCCTCCTCTGAATGTCAGAGATACCTCTCATAGACTTTTTAGCTGCTCATAATCAAGGTGACCTACATATTTGTCCTATCATCTTTGTTACACAGTTACTTGATGACAAGATCTTGCCTTTATCATTCTAAATTCCTAGGGCCTGATTCTGTCCTTGACATAAATGTTCATTAATACTTGTGGGATGGAATAATCTATGTGCCATTAAAATAGACTTTGCATGTGGGGAGAACAAAAAATAGGAGAAAAACATAACAAAACCCACTTGTTTTTTGTTTTGTGGGCCAAATCTCAACTTCTTGTATCCCCACCTAAGACTTCTGGGAACACCCTTTCATAAATAGTACAGAGAAATCGGTGGGTGGATCTCACCTTAAAGATCAAGCTGAATAGTGTGGAGAACAAAACATTCATAAACCCTGCTACCTCTTAATGCAAAGTGGAGTTGCTTATGTAATTATAGAGAGACCCCAAGGAAAAGCTTTTTACAGAGTGAAAAGTCTTCACTTATCTTCTATGAAAATTGACATCAGCACATGGTGGCTGTGCTTATGGTAGGAACATTCTCATTGAAATACAGTCTTTCACTTCTGGAGGCTTCTGTCTCAGAATAGCTGCAGACATGCCTGGCTAAGTGAAAAGATCCTGTTGAAATTTCTGGTGGTAGGGACAGTGTCTTGCCTTCCTCTGTGTTCTCAGTGCCTGACACAGTAGGGACTCAGGAAACAGGTAAGTGGAAAAGGTAAGCTATTACAAAGTATTTTCTGATTATAGGGGCTGTCCTCAAAGACTTCAAGTCATACATTGTACAAAGGTGAGCAAGGTCAGTGTGTGGGATGACAGGTAAGAACTTAACAAGACTGGAGAGTGGGACAAGGCCAGAGGAACAGCTGCTGGAGTAAATCTGCAGGACAAGACTACCAGGGCTCACCTGCTTCATCTTAGAAGGCTCCCAGGGGGAGGCAGGCTTTGGCATGTAGTTTGGCTGAAAAGAAGAGTCTATATAAGTGAAACAGAAGGTGAGATGGTAAGAAGCCTTTCTCAGCCTATTAGAACAGGACCCTGGGTAGACAGCACCTGAGTTATGGGGCCTCAGAGGTCAGAACCCTTCTTCCCTAACTTCCTTCTCCCTCCTATCTCTCCTTTTCCCCCTTTCCCTCTTCTCCTCCCTGTCAGGCCTCAGAAGTAGTCCTAACTGTTCCTCAGAAAGGAGTGATGGACAGTAAGCACTGGGAGGGCAGAGTAACTCTTGTCTTACTATACAGCGGTTCCTTTTCCCCACCCAGACTCATACCACATAAGCCCACACTCTGATACCTCATGCACCACAAATGCATTTCCTTGAGGTTAACTAACAACCACCCAACCCACACCACCCCTACCCAAGGGCTGAGGACTCTTTCTGGAGGCTCTTTCCCCCTTCCTCTCCAGTTCCCCCAGACCACTCCTCATAATGCTGGCCCCCTGAAGTCTCAGAGTCCAGTCATTTTCAGTACAGTGAATTCCATCACGATGTTGGGGATTGACCCCACGAGGATTGGCACATTTAGTGGAGGAGGCAGCATCTGGCTTTGTCCACTCCCTGAAGTGAGCCTTTTTGAAGTCCTTGAGCTGTCCCTCACCCTACTAGACTTCCAAGTCCAGCCAATTCCAGATCAGGACCCCAGACATGTGTCTCCCTCCAGTGCCACTCCATTTCTCCCTGGCTGAGGTGTCCATGGCATGATTCTATGATTTGGTATTTGCTAAGCACCTACTCTGTCCTGGATACAAAAAGCAGTAAGAGCCCTGCTTCATGCTTCGGAGCTTTCACTCTAGAGATAGTGCAAACACATTACACATTAGTAGATAACACAAGATGATAAGTGAAAGATGGGCAAACAGAGAGGCAGGTGAATTCTGGTTATGGGTTGAAAATGGTACTAGTCCACCTGCATGTACCACATCAGAATGATAGTATTTTGAATGATGTTGTTCCTACTATTATTAGCATCCCATCCTGGGCTGGGGACAGGAGCCCATCCCTGATAATTATCCACCCCTTCTCATTCCTAGTCCCAATTTGTTGTGACCCTATTGCTCTGAGCAATAGATGTCTCTTCCTTCCTTCCTTCCTTCCTTCCTTCCTTCCTTCCTTCCTTCCTTCCTTCTTTCCTTCCTTCCTTCCTTCCTTCCTTCCTTCCTTCCTTCCCTTCTTTACTTCTGTCTTTTTCTTTTTTGTCCTGGTTCTTCTTCTGAGAGTATTCTCCCCCTCTTCTCTTTGTCTTTGGAAAACCTTTCAAGAACCAATCTAAATCCTCACATCTTCTGTAATGGGTTCCCTGGTAATGCCTGACCAAGAAAATCTTCCAGAGGCTTTATTGCTTGCTGCACATGTAATTTATTATTGTGCACATTTTAATGTGAGATTGTAAACATTTCAAGCATGAGGCTATGTCTCATATATATCCTATTTCTTTTCAGTGAATGCAATGGTTCATTATGCATATTAGTTATTAGGTATTGAAAAATCCTTGTCATCAACATTTGTAAAAACAGTTTACAGAATGCTTTCCATATATTATGTCCTGAGTCAATTAATTTCACATGACTATGAACTCAGGCCATGACAAAATCAGAGACTTAAAGTGAGGTGGATTGCCTACATCACACTGTGGACACTTCAACTACATTTCCTGAATACTATGATATTTTTATTTAGATTGTACCAAAAAATTCAATTTGGAGTCAGTGTTCAGGTACTTCTTATTTCAGAACTCATACTTGCCTTTTTTCCCTAGGAATAGATACTAAGAGATCTTCTGTCCTTAGAGTTTTCCTCCTGGTACAACTATAGCCAAACAACCATAATCCTGACTTGTACCCATGGCTACAAGTAACATAATGAGGACAAACCACTGGGTCTAAATTCTTGGTTTCTATTTCAGTAGAGGAAATTGTCACTAGCAAAGGATAGGCTTAGTGTAACCTATTCATCATCAAAAGGCTCAGTCCCTTATGTTCTCTTTTTCTCCCATCTAAAGGAGAGAAGTAGAGGAGAATTTTCTGGTATTTAAAGAACAGAAATAAAACTGTGCTCAAAGTTTAAGTTATCCATACTCTTCATAAAATAATTTTTTAAAAATGTAAAATAAAATATAAAATAAATCTATACATACATAAAATCTTAAGATGTATAGTTTTCTTAAGTCTCAAAGAAAATCTAAACCAAATTGAACCAAAGATTTTACAGGATAACTTCTGGAACGACAGTATGAAGAACTCCGTCTCCCCAACAAAATAGCTATAACTGTTGACAATTACTTTAAAAAAAAAACTTTTAAAGTTTCTATAAATTGTCCTATGGCAAATTAAGAAAAAATTTATTCAAGAAAATCTACTAAATGTCAGTAACAACTAAAAGCCAACATTTCTCATAACATCTCTAGCTCTATGTTGCAGAGGCTAAATCCCAAGATGGGGCAGCCAAGACACAGGGCTCCCTTCTTCTACCCAGCTCCCACTGAAGAGGCAGGCAGTGATCCTACCTCAGTTGCAACAGACCTAGAATCCTGGAACCCTTATCACCTTTGCCTCACCTCACTTTTAGGATAGAAAAATCCATGGTGAAGAGGCAATTTAAGAAGATTAGAGGTTGCCATCCCAGTACAATGCCCTGCTCATACAACAAGGATGTCTCTCCAAGAGAAGCAGACAAAACTGTCCCCAAACTCAGCTCCAGAGCAGTGGCTCAGAGATTTTGACCAGCGGAAGGGGTAAACCAAAAGATCAAAAACTTTGAGGTTCTTGCCAAAGGAGCTTCCTTTATTCAGAACAGAGTTTGGGAGAAGTTCAAACCTAAAACCACTCTGAAAAATAAGGGAGATTTTATTAAGAAAAGCTGCTTATCCATAGCAGCAATACGTTGAATCACAGCAGGACAGCTAGTGTACCAGAGAGAATCAAGGAAAGCAAAGCCCTTCTGGGTTCAGAACAAACCTCAAAGATCCCCTCAAAAACTACCTGCAAAGGGCATTGGACCTAATTGGATCTGACCAATTAAGAGATTTGAGAGTTCAGAAATAAACCCATCAATGCCTGGTCAATTGATTTTTGACAATGTGTCAAGACATTTCACTGAGGAAGCAATAGTCTTTTCAACAAATTGTGCTGGGAAAGAATGTAAAAGAATGAAGTTGTTCCCTACCTACAATATTTAAAAAAATAACTCAGAATGGATCCAAACCTAACTGATGGGCTTAAAAATATAAAACTCTTCATGTATGAAAAAATCTTCATGACCTTGTAGGGAAACATAACCTCTGTTTTCATGACAATCTAATCTAAGGTAGATATTTATAGCATCTGACATTAGGAGGTATCCAGTATAAGCGAGGAGAGACAACCCCTGACCCATTTCGAACTGGAATATTACATTCCTCAGAAATATAAAATCCTCTTGTCTGAGAATTCCTACTTAGAAAACATGGTGGTTATGTGTCACTTTGGCCAGCAATCAACTCCATACATGTTAGTATGCTAGTTGACTTTTTGGAAGAGATCCCCCAACCCGTGTAGTGTTTGAGCTTTCTTGTTAATGACATCAAAGGAATATACATCCCTCTTCTAGCTTTCTGAAATAGCCAAGGAGCAGATACAAGCTGAAGATCAGCCATATAGATGAATCCTCATGAGACTTTGAATCTTGAATGATTAACTAAAGACACAGGGACATCTAGAGGTCATATTAATCACAGCAGTTGTGATGGGTTCTTACTATCTGCTCCACCAGACATTTGTGTTTTTTCATGAATTAAAATATAAATTTGAGGTATTGGCCACTTATCCAGTTTATAATAAGACTATCAAGACTATATCAAGATTATCAAAAAATGAAATCTTGCCATCTGCAAAAACATGGATGATCTAGAAGGTATTATGCTAAGTGAAATAAGTCAGACAGAGGAAGACAAATACCATATAGTTTCACTAATAAGTATAATCTAAAAAACAAAACAGGGGCGCCTGGGTGACTCAGTCGGTTAAGAGTCCAACTTCAGCTCAGGTCACGATCTCACGTGAGTTCGAGCCCCGTGTAGGGCTCTGGGCTGATGGCTCAGAACCTGGAGCCTGCTTCCGATTCTGTGTCTCCCTCTCTCTCTGCCCCTCCCCCGTTCATGCTCTGTCTCTCTCTGTCTCAAAAATAAATAAAACGTTAAAAAAAACGAAACAAACAAAAACAGAAACAGATTCATAAATACAGAGAACAAACTGGTGGTTGTCACAAGGGAAGGGAGTAGAAAACAGGCAAAATAGGTGAAGGGGATTAAGAAAGTACAAACTTTTAGTTATAAAATAAATAAGACAGGGATGAAAAGTACAGCATAGGGAGTATAGTCAATAATATTGTGATAACATTGTATGGTGATGGTGGTAAGCACACTTTTCTTGGTAAGCATTATGTAATGTATAGAATTGTCAGATCACTATGTTGTACATCTGAAACTAATATAGTATGTCAACTATATTTCAATAATAAAAAAGACTATCAAGGAAAAATAAACTCAAAATAAAATTAATTAAATGTCGTGTGAAGTTTTTAATTAAAAACATTATGATAAAAAAATCAAGACTATTTTACAAAACATAGATATGAAATATTTGACTCTAAAAAACTCAGGGAGAGAAAAGAAAGAAGTGACTGATTTTCTTAAATTCCCTGATTCCTTTAGTAGGCATTTTTAATTTTTACAATCTTTGCCGCGTGCTATATGGATGTTTCTAGTTAGAATTAACCAAGATTCATGGGCTATTTGTAAAAAGTTCATGTACACTTTTCTAAACAATTTTTTTGGCTGAAGGAGAAAGAAATTCAAAGGTGAGTTGGGGCAATGTCATACAGGGGGAAGGAGGAGGAGACCAATGGAGGGATGGAATATGCATGTGTCCCTGCCTTGTCCCAAGGACTAAGCTGCACCCTGAAGAAAGCCCAAGTCCAAGCTCAGGGACAGCTTCATAGGAGTTGTCTGGGAAATGGTGTCAGAGTATGAGGCAGAGCTTTTCATAAAACAGACATGGTGAACTTCTCTGAAAGCAAAGATATAGAGGACAGCTGTATCAACAAAATTGCCTAAAGTCAGTGTCCTTTAAGTGGAGATGGTAAAATGGGCATTCACAAAGTGTGACAAGAGTCCATGCTCCACACCACTCAGAATTCTGAAAATGTCCCACCTAAGAGCCAAGTCAGAGTGATAGAGCTCTTTGCTGAGCAAGAAAAAAGAGTCCCCTTTTGGAGGAACTTTGCAGATAGTTTTTGAACAGATATATATTATCATCATACATCATGTATTATATATGATATACAAATAATATATAATTATCTCACAGAATTATATATATAATAAATATTTGATATGTAAATATACAATAAATACATATAAATATATAATAAGTATATATATGTGTGTGTGTGTTTTTGTGTGTGTGTATATATATATATATATACATATATACATGCATATATGTATATATATATAGTAACCTAATTGCTGGAAACAAATAAGAAATTTTCTATGATTAAGAATTCAGGACACTGTCCTCTTAATTCTTCCCCAGGGAGGAGCCTGCCAGATGTCTCCCTGATTTCGGGGATAGGAAGTAGGACCCAAGTCTTACCCAGGAAATGGCAAGGAAATGAAACCAGCTGTGTCACCTAAGCAAGTTCCTCTACAAGTGTGAGTCAAATAATGTACATTAGTGCAGTTTCCTGTGACCAAATGTCCATCACAGTGGAAAGAACAACTGGTCCTGAGCCATTTCATCCTTTGTTTAAGAGAAGATTCTGGAATCAGGTGTGACCTTGCTGCCATAGGAGAGGCATCATTCACATCACAGATAAAGGAAAGGAGGAGTCAGAGACTGGAATCTGCTAAGTAATTGCATCTAATATCAGAAGAAAATTGCACCCCATGTAGACTGTGCCCCTTCCCCCAGTGTCCAAGCAGCAATCAGAAATGCATTTAGAAGACTAGAAGAAACAACAAACATCAGGAAGGAAATGGAGAGGCTCCCTTCTCCTGCTGTGATCACCCAGCCCACAGGACTGACAAATGTGCCATTAAACCAAGTTTGGCATTGTGACTATTTCTTACACTGAATAGTTTAATTTCTAAACTGAGACTGGGTTTGCGCTTCAAAATAAATTATTTCATTTACTTGGAAAGAGATTTAAAGTCACTAGGCCTTCCTAGGTCTTTAGGAATTAGAAGATCATCCCATTGAATAAAATTTTAAAGATAGTAGCATAATATTAAAAATTTCTATTTTTATTACATCCCATAAGCTATGTTTGCTCAATCTGATGGTTATAGTCAGATTGTTTAACATCCACCTGCTTGAGGAAGTGCTTAGGTGACCAGATAAGGCTTTACAAAAGGATGATATTTGAGGTGGGCCTTCAAGGGGGAATAGAATTTAATGAGGATGTAAAATGTTCTGGATACTGAGCTACAGATGGTAAACTCTACTGCTTCCCAGGTAAAAGACATCAAGATGTACAAGTCTGAGTTATCTCTAGATAAGAGTCAATTGTTGAGTGTGGGAAAAGCATGAGTTTTCTTGGAGCACCATGAAGGGCAAACCTTGGAAATTAAGTTGGAAACACTTTCTGTTGGGTCTTAAATGCAGGACTTAAGAAGCATGTGCATTATTCTGTAGAGACCCCTGCTTCTCAGAAATGAAGTGGCAAGCTCACAAATGTGGCACAAAGGGTATGTTTGGGGGAAAAAGGTGTAGAGGATTTAATGGAGCCAGAAGAGGAAGAAAGGTTTGCTGGGAGGTGAGTACAAGAGCAATTTTTACTCCCAAATGTTCTGGACCTAAACGTATTACAGAAGTGGTGGGTAGGAAACATGTATTTTCAAAATATGTCTATTTTTTTTCTTTTTTAATTTTATTAATTTGATTTTTTCTTCTTCTTTTTGTGTATGTGTGTGTGTGTGTGTGTGTGTGTGTGTGTGTGGTGGGAGAGGAAGGATCTTTGGTGGGGTAGGTCAAGAGCACCAGAATGAGTACATGGAGGGAGGACAACATGGAGTTGGGGCCCTGAAAGTGACCAGAAGCTCAAGCATTTATGTTTACAGAAAGGTAACCTAACTGCTGGGAAACAAAGGGAATAAGAAATTTTCTATGATTAAGAATTCAGGACACTGTCCTCTTAATTCTTCCCCAAAGACTTGTAATCAGAGACTTGGTTACAGCAATCTGCTTCAGAGCCCAGACAACATGGTACAAAACAGAGTGGGAAGCCTTTGTCTTTCATGCTACACCTCCATTTACCCCAGTTTAGGCCAGATTGCCCTCTGGCCCCTGAGGTTCCAAGGCCACTACCAACAGAGGACAGGGTGGAGGAGAACAATGATAATCCAGGAAAGAAATGGTCCTTTCAGAACAACATGCTGAGCAGATTCCTGATTTTATTGTTTTACATCAGCCAGAGAGCACTGTGGAATAAGGTACAACATGAGTTACTTTGACATGGGGATGAAATCCAAGGCCAAAAGATGGGGGAGTAGGAGACAGTTGATTTCTAAACCCCACAGAAGTCATCTTGTCTTTGCAAGTTCAGAGTCTTCTCTGGGACCTCTCAGACTCTGAGTTAGGCCTAGGAGGAGAAAGATGACGTTCTCAGCAGTTCGTTGCTTCCAAG
Organism: Panthera leo; assembly: GCF_018350215.1. Taxonomy (NCBI): domain Eukaryota; kingdom Metazoa; phylum Chordata; class Mammalia; order Carnivora; family Felidae; genus Panthera; species Panthera leo. The sequence continues at coordinate 106,709,498 of NC_056686.1, read as the reverse complement.
TCTGCTCTTCTTGGCTCAGGCAGGGTCCATGTCAGCAGCAGCCTCCAGATGACTGACCGCTGCTCCCTCCACAGCAGCTGGAGCCCCCCGAGGGCTGGCTGCAGCATCCAGAGCCCCCTGAGGGCTGGCTGCAGCAGTCAGAGCTCTGGTGCCTGTGGCGGTGGGACCTGCGTCGCCTGTGGTGGCTCAGACAGCAGCCACCACCCCCAGAGCTACAGCAGCCACCACCCCCAGAGCTACAACAGCCCCTGCCCCCAGAGCTGGAGCCACAGCAGCCCCCAGAACTGACATTGCAGCAGGAAGAGACTGGGGGACACTTGGGGGGGCACTTGGGGGCAGGACACTTGGGGGGACACTTGGGAGGAGGCTGGCACTGTTGCTGGTTTTGCTGGCAGGACATCTCGGCAGGAGGGGTCAGGAGCTGAGGAAGAGTCACACAGTCAGACCCAGGACACAGAGCCCCCCACCCCACCCCTTCCTGTTCTCAGTATCATTCCTAGAGCCTTTATTTTTAACATTTTAAATGGAGTTGTTGATAATTCAACACTGGAATTTTCATTATTTCTAGTGGTTAGGCAAATGCTCTCACACTACCTCCCTTGAGTCATAATTTCTGTTTGAGGTAGGCAGGGATTATTCTGTATTTCACAAAAAAAGGAAACAGAGGCAAAAACCAGTAAGAAGAAAATCTACTATGATTAATTATCTGATAAGTGAAGGTGGTAATTTCTCCCATCTTGTCAACCAGAAGTCTCAAATTGTCCAGTCTGGAAACCAGATCAGAATGTAAATATTGTCTTGAAGAAAGCAATTAAGGATCATAACTTTATCGAAGGTTTTGTTCTGTAAGGAATTGGACATGCTGATAGAAATGATCTGGGAGGCTGACTGGTCTCACTGGCTCACTTTCTTACTGAGATAGCTAAAGAATGGTATGTTTGTGGAGGTGGGAGATTCAAACTTGGACACCCCAGCTCCAGTCTGATGTTCTGGCATTTCCAGCACACCCAAGGCCTCTCACTATATCTTGGCACAGTGAGTCTCAGCTTGGTGTGTCTGACTTCTTAAACAGACCCCAATTTCATCTCAGATCCATAGGTATGTAGGTTTTAGAACTGCCCCAAATATCCTCTGATTAGCCCTTTCTCTGTCAGTTGAGAACTACTATTCCCAGCTGAACTTTGCAAAGAGTCACAATTTAAGATTTTACTCTCAAAAGTGACATCCTCTTGTGAAAGCAATTCTAGTGGAGCCTGATGGCCAGCACTTTCATTCTCTCTGACCTGACAGCCCTCCCAGCTAGAGCTCAGTTTGGTATAACACAAAGACACTGCCATCCACTCTTCTATCCAGCACTCAGTAGACACAATTCCCCATGCATGTCCTCCTTCAGTCTTCCTGAGGCTTCTCTCCCTGTTTCCACATGGCCTCCAATCCCCAAGGCCTTTTCTCACCTGCCCCTGCAGCTCTGGTCTAAGTTCCCTCCCAGGGGACACTTACCGTGTGCAAGCAGCACTAGTCTGTCAGCACCTCAGGAGAGGAGTATACGAAGGTGCTCTGAGGCCAAGGCCCTTTTATCCTGGCTTTGAGCTCTGCCCCTAAGCTGTGAGACAGGACCTGGGCATGAGGGGACCTCCTCCTGCCACCCACATTGTCCTGTCACCTGTGACCAGGTGGTGACTGGCAGTTGGTCCCAGTTAGCAATAGGGTTGCTTAGAAAAAGGATCAAGGGAGAAAAACTGCAATCATCCCCCACCTGATTCTCCCATTGTCCCTGCAGGATACCAGCCTGGCTCAGTTTTGGAGCTTGAATTCTATTTTCTTGCCTCCCAAATCTTAATTCAATGTTTCTGGACAATCTGGTTTAATCCAAGTTTCATAGAATCCTCCAACTCTTTATTACTTTTATGTAAGTGTGTGTGTGTGTGTGTGTGTGTGTGTGTGTGTGTGTGTATCCATGCATGTGTGTGTGTGCTATAGCAACCAGGAACCTGCTTGAGGAGTGTAACCCTGGAGAGAATCTTGGTTCTGCCACCTATTAGCTGCATGACCTTGTGAAAAATACCTCATCCTCTTGTTCTCAGTTTTGTCCAACTACAGTGGAGATCATATAAAAATAACTTTCTTGTTGGAGGGGTCTGAAAGTCAGTGAGCTAATGCAAGGGAAATTTCTGATAGTTTTTAACATGCTATATTCTCTAAGAAAATGTCAACACATTCATTTTTTTAAATTACAGTTGTTTTCTAAGGACAATGAATCTGGTTAGATAATACAATCCTCTTCTGTTTTGTTGAGCTTATTGGTAGGTTTTAATAAGACATTGTGAACCAGGAGTGAAGTTTTATAGAGGAAGGAGAGAGGGAAGACCTGGTCCACCAGTGAGATAAATAATTCAGATTTTCCAGGTGTCATGTCTAAGGCTAAACTGAAGTCCATATATGGCAGTGAAGAAACAGTGAGACTGTGTAAGACTGGACACTGCCCAGTGTAAAGCAGCCAGGGGAAAGACATCCTTAGTGGAGTGGAAGATGGAGTGTGTTTAAGAACAAGAGTAATTAATACATCATATAACTTTTGTCTCTTTCTGTTTTATAAGCATCTCCCAACACTCCTAGTCCCTTAGAGCCTCAATTCAGTTATATGAAAACAGGCTTTTCAAAATAATATTGGTATTTTCACATTTTTAGGAGATAAAGAAAAGAGCCAGAGTTCACATCTGGGTTGGTAGTAAGTCGGATAGCAAGACCCCCATCTATGGTGGTGCAAGGTTATTAAACAACTAAACCACTTATCAGATGAAGTAGAATCAGAGCTAGGGAGACTGTATGAAGGGAGTCTACTGCCCTCCAGGCTTGTGAAGAATTCTGGAATTTCCTAGACCCTGAACGGATGTTGATTTGAAAATATCCAGGTTACTTGGTGTGTTACGAACCCTACTAGTATGTGGTTGAGGTATGTGTGTGCATGTGTGTGTGTGTCTATGTGTTCTTCTACTTAGAGATATTATAGAGACCATGAGAGACCACGTATATGTACGTGGGTGTGCACACATACACATCTGTATATCTTGCCATGTTCCTTCTAGCATCTGGTATCCCCTCATGTCCAGCCTTTCCTGAATTGTTCTGCCTCTTGCCTGCCATATGTCCCCTACATTCTGTTCCTCCTTGTGTTTCAGTTCCTCATTGATTTTTTTTTTCCACATTGGGTTCTACCCCTCTCCCTCAGGAATAATTGCCTCAGACCATGATGAGCTCCAATCTCTACTGGCTGATGGTTGAAGCCTGTGCAATAGGACCCTTGTTACATCTCCAGTTTAGAAATATTCTTCTTAAGCTATTTTCTCTACCTTGAATTTATCCTCCCTGTTAAACTTCCATGATTTATTTCATGATCCATGCACTCGTAAAACTGTGCTATTCACAGTTCACTGTGATTCCCTGTATGAGTTTTATTTTTCTTCTTCTTCTCTCAAATCCACTTATAATAAACTCTCCTCGAATCCCCAGCTTGGGTCTTACATTTCTATATCCCTCATCAGCTCTAATATGCATTCAATGAATACTGAGTTTAAAAATGTATTTATTGGGGCGCCTGGGTGGCTCAGTCGGTTAGGCGTCCGACTTCAGCTCAGGTCACGATCTCGCGGTCCGCGAGTTCAAGCCCCACGTCGGGCTCTGGGCTGATGGCTCAGAGCCTGGAGACTGCTTCCAGTTCTGTGTTTCCCTCTCTCTCTGCCCCTCCCCCGTTCATGCTCTGTCTCTCTCTGTCTCAAAAATAAATAAACGTTAAAAAAAATGTATTTAATACTAGCATTAGCTTTACTTTGATTGTGACCTAAGCCATTATCATCAGAATTCTCACTCTGAGATATTCACATTATTATGTCCTAGACTTATCACCCTACAGAAATCTGCTGGTGAATTATCTGGGTGTGGCTAATATTGTTTCAAAGAATGTAACCAATGTGAGTGTAGACAAGATATTGATTACTGGCTCACATAATCCTGAATTACATGATTCAGGAGCCCAGCTCATCCATTCCAAGTGTGATGAGACTTGGAAGCTATTTTGTCCATGCCCTAACTCCACAAAGAGAAACACCCAAAATATCAACCAATCTGTTTGGGCTTAGGTGACAAGATAGCAGCATGATGTAACACTGAAGTCGGGCACTAGATCTCAAGGGCTTGGGTATCATTTTAACATAAACAATGTGCACTAGCAAAGGATGAGTTTTCTGAAAGCATATGTTTTGTTTCTTATGTTGTCAGGCTCTCATAGTCTCAGGAGATAGGAAGGAAGAATGCTGAGACCTAGTAAGAATTCAGACTCAGTGTCCCCAAGCCAGAAACTTCAAGTCTCTATAGTAGCAACAATATCAATACTCCAAAACTACTAGACTATTTACCTAATTATTCCTTTATAAGTAGTCAGGTAAAATATTTTAAGCATGGCAAAAATTATTGACAAATTTCACACATAGAAAAATATTCTGTATGGCAGAATGCATCATTTTTAAAAAAGATGGAAAAAATAACCGTATTAGGAAAAATAAAACACACAGCCCAGTAGCAGAATTAAATTTATAATAAACAGTAAGTTCTTACAATTTTATAGAAAATACATAAAACTACAAAACATTCTACAAAACTATCTACAAAATCAATAGATTTTGAAATTTATTGCTTTATGTTTCTGCATACAAATAACCAAAGAATTACATACAAAACAAGGATGAATTTTCAGGGATGAGTTCTATTAGATTTATTCCTTTATACTGAACTGGAAAAGACTTAAAATGTATCACAAAACTCAGTATTGCTGAAGGTGATCGGAAATAGGTCTTGTGTTGTTGGAAATATAAATTATCATAATCATCTAGTTGAAAATTTGGTGAATTGTTATTCAACAAATAATTGTTGTATATACAAATTAAAATCTAAAATGAACATACTCTTTTATATAGCAATTGAGCTTCTAATAATGTAACCCAAGAGGAAAAAAAATATTTGATAAAGAAAATCATATGCATAAGAATGATTATTACAAGAAATTAAAATAATAGTAAGAATTAGAAAAGTTGCAAGATATAAGATCAGAATACAGAATAAATTAGGTATAAATTTATCAGAAATAAAAAATTCAAAATTATAAAAGTTGCTATTTAAAATAGCAAAAATTGGGGCACCTGGGTGGCATACTTGGTTAAGCGTCCAACTTCGTCTCAGGTCATGATCTCACAGTTCATGAGTTAGAGCCCTGCATCGGGCTCTGTGCTGACAGCTTGGAGCCTGAAGCCTGCTTCAGACTCTGTGTCTTCCTCTCTCTCTGCCTCTCCAGCACTCTCAAAATAAAAAATATTTAAAAATATTATTATAATTATTTATTATAATAATTATAATTATATATAATAAATATATAATATATAATAAATATATAAATATAAAAAATCTCTTAAAAATAAATAAATATTAAAAAATAAAATAAAATTGCAAAAATTATAACGTCTAAAATATTATTGTAAAATATTTTTGATAAAATGAGGAAACTTTACTGAAAGGCATTGCAGAATAAATACCAAAATAGAGATATACCATATTCATGGGTGGCTGGAAAGGAAAATTATTTTTTAAAAAAATTGACTATCCTTCATATAGGAATGCATATACTTAGCGGTATTTCTATCAAAATTCTAAAGATATTTTGTTTTCCTTTATTTTCATTTGTAGTAAGTGGCAAGGTGCCTCTAAATTTTATACGATAGAGCAAAGCTCTAATAATCACCAAGACAATCTTAAGGTGGGGAACAAAGTTATACAACTTATGTGATATCACAATTGATTACGCACCTATAGTAAATAAGGCAGCAGGATAGTCTCACTGGGATAAACAATTGACAATGAAAAGAATTATCAGTCTAATTACAGAGCTATACAAATGTAGAAACTCAGCCATGACTGAGGAGGTATTTCAAATTAGGGGGAGAAATAAAATATTTGATTATGATAGACAACTGATTATCCATTTGGAAAAAAAAATGAAATAAGTATCAAATGTACAAAAATTCCATTCCAAGTTAAAGAAAAACCTTAATTTTTAAGAGAAAATGAGTTTTTTACAACTTTTTAAAGAAAACAGAAAAGAACAGATTTCTGAGCTTATCAATGGTTGAGATTTCTTAAAGTCATGAAACGTGCAAATAGCATTGTTAATGTTGCAGAGATAGAGCTATATTAAAAATAAAACACCTGCTCATCAAATGACACCTTTAAAAAGCAAACAAGAAAACAAATTATTGAGGAAAGATGTTCACAACTCATGTAATAATAGAGGATTAGCAACCAGAATATGTGAAGAACTTACAGATCCTAACAAAAAGAGACAAATAGAAACAATGTTTTTTAAAAAGAACAGATAATTCATGGAAAAGGAAACTAAAAGGACCAACAAGCATAGAAGGATGCTGGTTATCTTTACTAAGCAGGAAACACATATCAAAAAAACAAGAGCATATGGATTCACAGGCATCAAATGGCAATCATTTAAGTTTAGCAACAATGTACAGAAAGAGTGATTCTTATAAACCATAAGTGGAAACAAATCAACAAGAACAAATCAGAGGATGTGTCTGATCTAAAATTCAACAGTTCCACTTACATATGCTTAACTTGGAGACTCTCTCCCAACAGATATGCAAACACACACACACACACACACACACACACACACACACACACACATCCCTATAGCTGCAATATTTATATGGCAAATAGCGCAAACAACCTGAGTGCCATTCCAAAAGAGACAGCATATCAGAATCATGCTGTACTCACCAAGATAGATACTATAAGGTTGTAAAAATGAGTAAATGACAGCTATAGTTTCAATTGTAGAACAATTTCAATTCAAAGATCAATTTAAATAATTCACAAAAAATAATGTTTAAAGAGAGCAAGTTACATTAAATGTGATGGTGTTTATAAAGTTGAAACCACACACAGTATAACATGTAATGTGTCAGGATTACCAATATGGAATAAAACATGAAGGAATATATTAAAAACCTGGCTTAAACCAGGTTAGATGTAGTCATTAAATTAACATTTGGGAGGAAAGAAAGGAAGCTGGAGCTGGGGGGGAGGGGTTCCAAGAATGAGAGGCTAGAACCCTGAGTGGCAGATGATGGTAGGGATTCACACTCCATCCCCATTTCTAAGCAGCCCTATTCCTAGCTGGAAGCAGCTGCCCTGGGCCCCATGGAGAGGCAGGAAGGAGCTGCCAGTCACCACCTGTCACAGGACCATGTGGGTGGCAGGAGGCAGTCCCTTCATGCCCAGATCTTGTCTCACAGGCTGGGGCAGAGCCCAAGGCCAGGATAAAAGGGCCTTGGGGACTGAGGCCTTCCATACACTCCTCTCCTGAGGTGCTGACGGACCTTGTGCTGCCTGTGCACTGGTAAGTGTCCCCTGGGACAAGCAACAGAACCACCTTCCTTAGGAGGACTCCAGGACAGAGTGTGTGTGTGTGTGCGCATGTGTGTGTGAGTGTGTGGGTGTGTGTGTGCACATGTGTGTGAGTGTGGTGGGTGGCAGTGAGAAGACTGTGAGACTGGGTTCATATCAGCATGGAAGGAGTCTCAGAGACACTGAGGGACAGGCAAGGAGCAAGGCTGGGAACACGAGCAGGAGGAACTACATGAGAGTTACAGCACTCTTAGAGAAACCACACTGACCCATAGTTATTGGTCTCTGGTTGGAATAATTTGCAACACTGACCAACATACCAACCTGTAACTGTTGCCAAAAGGGAAGTTTCTCTTTGAAAGCATAGCTGTCCCTCCAGGAAAAGTAGAGATAAGAACAGTGACACTCAGCCAGCAGAGAGGAAACCACAACTGACTGACTTACTTTAAGTGCTCAGACTAACGGGGCTGCAGAGTTGAGTAGGAACAACTCAAATCTTGGTGCTGAGGTGTAACTTTGAGACGAGTGTCCACAAGATGCCAGAGAAGCAGACTCAGTCAGGGCCTGGTGCAGTCCCAGCTTAGAGTAACCATAGTTACCCTCAGCCAGTTCTCCCAGCCAATCTCCAACATTCTGTGCATTTGTAAACTTCTATGTCCATACAGGACAAGAATATTTAGAATATTCTCCAAGAGGGAATGACTGTTTCCCCTAAAAATGAATTCATTTATAAACTGCTACCTAGATTAATTGTTTCAATGATTATTGTGGTTTATGTCAGTAGAATATCTCCCCTAAATACTACATGTTTGACTCTGAGAACTTAACATCTTTGCCTCAGTTCTCTACTTATATAATAGGTTAAAACACTTTGTTAAAAAATTAGGTTCAAGGAGATGATATGAGAGCATTTGGACAACTATTAGAAATAATGAGATTTTCTGTGTTGAATTATTAAGGACTACATTAAATAGTTCATTAAATAAAGGCTCTAGAAATGTACTAAGAATAGGAGGTGGTGAGGCAGGGGGTCTCTGTGTCCTGGGTCTGACTGTGTGACTCTCCCTCAGCTCCTGTCCCCGCCTGCCGAGATGTCCTGCCAGAAGAACCAGCAGCAGTGCCAGCCCCCTCCCAAATGCCCCCCCAAGTGCCCCCCCAAGTGTCCTCCAGTCTCTTCCTGCTGCAGTGTCAGCTCTGGGGGCTGCTGTGGCTCCAGCTCTGGGGGCGGGGGCTGTTGTAGCTCCGGGGGTGGTGGCTGCTGTAGCTCTGGGGGTGGTGGCTGCTGTCTAAGCCACCACAGGAGACGCAGGTCCCACCGCCACAGGCACCAGAACTCTGACTGCTGCAGCCAGCCCTTGGGGGGCTCTAACTGCTGTGGAGGGAGCAGTCAGTCATCTGGAGGCTGCTGCTGAAGTGGATTCTGAGCCAAGAAAAGCATATTTGGGGGCAGCCAATGCCAAATCCTTCCTCCTGCTCCTGCTCCTCCTGCTGGGCCTACCCATGTGGCTGAGGGGTCTGACCTCTGGCCCAGAGGATCGCTGTGTCCTGGTGTCCGGAAGCCAGAACTTCCCCAAACCCATTCACTCACCTTCTCGCCCAAATGTGTGGCTGCCCTGGGAACCCAGAGCACAGACCCAACGTCCTTCTTCTGCTTACCTTGTGGCAAACCCAGCCTAATGGGAAACAATAAAACTAGAACTCTTTGTTCCTTCTTTTGCCTTGATTGTTTGTTTCTTTTTATACTTATGTCATCCTTCTCATATCTGCCCTCACTCCTTCCCCTGAGTGTCTACAGAACTTACTCAGATTTGCCACTTGCATCACTACTGTCCTTAAGAACAAAACAAATTTCTGTTGGTTCAGAATCCAATCCAGGAGCCAACATTGCCTCTAGCTACTGTGATTCCTTAGTTTCCTCCTATCTGTGGCAGTCCTTTAGGCTTTTTTGTGTTTCATGTACTGACATTTTTTGAGCCATTGGTAGAACAACTCTCCATTCACATTCATCTGATATTTCTTCTTGACTAGATTTGGTTTTGCATTTTTCAGAGATTCCACAGAAGTGGTGCTGTGTCCTTCTCTGAAACTGGGATCAAGCTTCCTAAGGTCTCTAATTGCCCTATTCTGGTAATATAACTTGACCACTTAGATGACTTTGGCTGAGTTTCTTCATTATATACTATTTCTCCTTTTTCTGTTTTTCCTTTTATTTCTTTTTTTTTTAGAGAGAGAGAGTACATGTGGGAGAGAGGGGCAGAGGGAGAGAGAGAGACAGAGAGGGAGAGAGACAGACAGAGAGAGACAGAATCCCAAGCAGGCTCCATGCTCAGCACTGAGCCCAATGCCGGGCTCAATCCCACAAGCCCAGGATCATGACCTGAGCCAAAATCAAGAGTCGGATGCCCAGCTGACTGATTTCCTTTTAATCAATAAAAGGTGTAACACTACTTTTCCTTTTTTTTAAATATGAAATTTATTGTAAAATTGGTTTCCATACAACACCCAGTGCTCATCCCAAAAGGTGCCCTCCTCAACACCCATCACCCACCCTCCGCTCCCTCCCACCCCCCATCAACCCTCAGTTTGTTCTGTTTTTAAGAGTCTCTTATGCTTTGGCTCTCTCCCTCTCTAACCTATTTTTTTTCTTTCCTTCTTCCCCTCCCCCATGGACTTCTGTTAAGTTTCTCAGGATCCACATAAGAGTAAAAACATATGGTATCTGTCTTTCTCTGTATGACCTATTTCACTTAGCATAACACTCTCCAGTTCCATCCACATTGCTACAAAAGGCAATATGTCAATATTTCTCATTGCCACATAGTATTCCATTGTGTATATAAACCACAATGTCTTTATCCATTCGTCAGTTGATGGACATTTAGGCTCTTTCCATAATTTGTCTATTGTTGAAAGTGCTCCATAAACATTGGGGTACAAGTGCCCCTATGCATCAGCACTCCTGTATCCCTTGAGTAAATTCCTAGCAGTGCTATTGCTGGGTCATAGGATAGATCTATTTTTAATTTTTTGAGGAACCTCCACACTGTTTTCCAGAGTGGCTGCACCAATTTGCATTCCCACCAACAGGGTTGGGGGAACCCACCAAGAGGGTTACCGTTTCTCCACATCCTCTCCAGCATCTATAGTCTCCTGATTTGTTCATTTTAGCCACTCTGACTGGCGAGAGGTGATATCTGAGTGTGGTTTTAGTTTGTATTTCCCTGATGAGGAGCGAGGCTGAGCATCTTTTCATGTGCCTGTTGGCCATCTAAATGTCTTCTTTAGAGAAGTGTCTATTCATGTTTTCTGCCCATTTCAACTGGATTCCTTGTTTTTTGGGTGTGGAGTTTGATGAGCTCTTTATAGATTTTGGATACTAGTCCTTTGTCAGATATGTCATTTGCAAATATCTTTTCCCATTCCGTTGGTTGCCTTTTAGTTTTGTTGATTGTTTCCTTTGCTGTGCAGAAGCTTTTTATCTTGATGAGGTCCCAATAGTTCATTTTTGCTTTTAATTGCCGTTGGGGATGTGTCAAGTAAGAAATTGCTGCGGCTGAGGTCAGAGAGGTCTTTTCCTGCTTTCTCCTCTAGGGTTTTGATGGTTTCCTGTCTCACATTCAGGTCCTTCATCCATTTTGAGTTTGTTTTTGTGAAAGGTGTAAGAAAGTGGTCTAGTTTCATCCTTCTGCATGTTGCTGTCCAGTTCTCCCTGCACCATTTGCTAAAGAGACTGTCTTTTTTCCATTGGATGTTCTTTCCTGCTTTGTCAAAGTTTAGTTGGCCATCCTTTTGTGGGTCTAGTTCTGGGGTTTCTAGTCTATTCCATTGGTCCATGTGTCTGTTTTTGTGCCAATACCATGCTGTCTTGATGATTACAGCTTTGTAGTAGAGGCTAAAGTCTGGGAATGTGATGCCTCCTGCTTTGGTCTTCTTCTTCAAAATTACTTTGGCTATTCGGGGCCTTTTGTTGTTCCATACGAATTTTAGGATTGCTTGGCCTAGCTTCGAGAAGAATGCTGGTGCAATTTTGATTGGGCTTGCATTGAATGTGTAGATAGCTTTGGGTAGTATTGACATTTTAACAATATTTATTCTTCCAATCCATGAGCATGGAATGTTTTTCCATTTCTTTATATCTTCTTCAATTTCCTTCAGAAGCTTTCTATAGTTTTCAGCATACAGATCTTTTACATCTTTGGTTAGGTTTATTCCTAGGTATTTTATGGTTCTTGGTGCAATTGTGAATGGGATCAGTTTCTTTATTTGTCTTTCTGTTGCTTCATTATTAGTGTATAAGAATGCAACTGATTTCTATACATTGATTTTGTATCCTGCAACTTTGCTGAATTCATGTATCAGTTCTAGCAGACTTTTGGTGGAGTCTATCGGATTTTCCATGTATAATATCATGTCATCTGCAAAAAGTGAAAGCTTAACTTCATCTTTGCCAATTTTGATGCCTTTGATTTCCTTTTGTTGTCTGATTGCGATGCTAGCACTTCCAACACTATGTTAAACAACAGCGGTGAGAGTGGACATCCCTGTCGTGTTCCTGATCTCAGGGAAAAAGCTCTCAGTTTTTCCCCATTGAGGATGATGTTAGCTGTGGGCTTTTCATAAATGGCTTTTATGACCTTTAAGTATGTTCCTTCTATCCCGACTTTCTCGAGGGTTTTTATTAAGAAACGATGTTGAAGTTTGTCAAATGCTTTTTCTGCATCGATTGACAGGATCATATGGTTCTTATCTTTTCTTTTATTAATGTGATGTATCACATTGATTGATTTGTGAATATTGAACCAGCCCTGCATCGCAGGAATGAATCCCACTTGATCATAGTGAATAATTCTTTTTATATACTGTTGAATTTGATTTGCTAGTAACTTATTGAGAATTTTTGCACCGATTTTCATCAGGGATTTTGGCCTGTAGTTCTCTTTTTTTACTGGGTCTCTGTCTGGTTTAGGAATCAAAGTAATGCTGGCTTCATAGAATGAGTCTGGAAGTTTAACTTTTCTTTCTATGTTTTGGAATAGCTTGAGAAGGATAGGTATTATTTCTGCTTTAAATGTCTGGTAGAATTCCCCTGGGAAGCCATCTGGTCCTGGACTCTTATTTGTTGGGAGATTTTTGATAACAGATTCAATTTCTTTGCTGGTTATGGGTCTGTTCAAGCTTTCTATTTCTTCCTGTTTGAGTTTTGGAAGTGTGTGGGTATTTAGGAATTTGTCCATTTCTTCCAGATTGTCCAGTTTTTTGGCATATAATTTTTCATAGTATTCCCTGATAATTGCTTGTATTTCTGAGGGATTGGTTGTAATAATTCCATTTTCATTCATGATTTTATCTATTTGGGTCTTCCTTTTCTTTTTGAGAAGCCTGGCTAGAGGTTTATCAATTTTGTTTACTTTTTCACAAAACCAACTCTTGGTTTCATTGATCTGCTCTACAGTTTTTTAGATCTATATTGTTTATTTCTGCTCTGATCTTTATTATTTCTCTTCTTCTGCTGGGTTTGGGGTGTCTTTGCTGTTCTGCTTCTATTTCCTTTACATGTGCTGTTAGATTTTGTATTTGGGATTTTTCTTATTTCTTGAGATAGGCCTGGATTGTAATGTATTTTCCTCTCAGGACTGCCTTCACTGCAACCCAAAGCATTTGGATTGTTGTGTTTTCATTTTCATTTGTTTCCACATATTTTTAAATTTCTTCTCTAATTGCCTGGTTGACCCATTCATTCTTTAGTAGGGTGTTCTTTAACCTCCATGCTTTTGGAGGTTTTCCAGACTTTTCCTGTGGTTGATTTCAAGCTTCATACCATTGTGGTCTGAAAGTATTCATGGTATGATCTCAATTCTTGTATACTTATGAAGGGCTGTTTTGTGACCAGTATTGATCTATCTTGGAGAATGTTCCATGTGCACTGGAGAAGAAAGTGTATTCTGTTGCTTCGGGATGCAGAGTTCTAAATATATCTGTCAAGTCCATCTGATCCAATGTATCATTCAGGGCCCTTGTTTCTTTATTGACCATGTGTCTAGATAATCTATCCATTGCTATAAGTGGGGTTATAAAGTCCCCTGCAATTACCACATTCTTATCAATAAGGTTGCTTATGTTTGTGAGTAATTGTTTTATATATTTGGGGCTCCCGTATATGGCACATAGACATTTATAATTGTCAGTTCTTCCTGATGGATAGACCCTGTAGTTATTATATAATGCCCTTCTTCATCTCTTGTTACAGCCTTTAATTTAAAGTCTAGTTTGTCTGATATAAGTATGGCTACCCCAGCTTTCTTTTGACTTCCAGTAGCATGATAGATAGTTCTCCATCCCCTCACATTCAATCTGAAAGTGTCCTCAGGTCTAAAATGAGTCTCTTGTATAGAGCAAATAGATGGGTCTTGTTTTTTTATCCTTTCTGATACCCTATGTCTTTTGGTTGGAGCATTTAGTCCATTTACATTCAGTGTTATTAGAGAAAGATATGGGTTTAGAGTCATTGTGATGTCTGTAGGTTTCATGCTTGTAGTGATGTCGCTGGTACTTTGTCTCACAGGATCCCCCTTAGGATGTCTTGTAGGGCTGGTTTAGTGGTGACGAATTCCTTCAGTTTTTGTGTGTTTGGGAAAACCTTTATCTCTCCTTCCATTCTGAATGACAGATTTTCTGGATAAAGGATTCTTGGCCGCATATTTTTTTCTGTTCATCACATTGAAGATTTCCTGCCATTCCTTTCTGGCCTGCCAAGTTTCAGTAGAGAGATCAGTCACGAGTCTTATAGGTCTCCCTTTATATGTTAGAGCATGTTTATCCCTAGCTGCTGTCAGAATTTTCTCTTTATCCTTGTATTTTGCCAGTTTGACTATGATATGTCATGCAAAAGATCGATTCAAGTTACGTCTGAAGGGAGTTCTCTGTGCCTCTTGGATTTCAATGCCTTTTTCCTTCCCCAGATCAGGGAAGTTCTCAGCTATTATTTCTTCAAGTACACCTTCAGCACCTTTCTCTCTCTTTCTCCTCTGGAATCCCTATTATACGTATATTATTGCGTTTCATCGCATCACTTAGTTCTCTAATTCTCCCCTCATGCTCCTGGATTTTTTTACCTCTCTTTTTCTCAGATTCCTCTTTTTCCATAATTTTATCTTCTAATTCACCTATTCTCTTCTCTGCCTCTTTGATCCGAGCTGTGGTCACCTCCATTTTATTTTGCAGCTCATTTATAGCATTTTTTAGCTCCTCCTGACTGTTTCTTAGTCCCTTGATCTCTGTAGCAATAGAATCTCTGCTGTCCTCTATACTTTTTTCAAGCCCAGCAATTAATTTTATGACTATTATTTTAAATTCATTTTCTTGAAAATGAATTACATTGCTTAAATCGTTTTTGATCATTTCGTTAGCTGTTGCTACTTCCTGGAGTTTCTTTTGAGGAGAATTCTTTCGTTTTGTCATTTTGGGTAGTCCCTGGAGTGGCACAGAACTACAGGGCTCTTCCACTATGCTGTCTGAAGTAACTTGTGTTGGTGGGTGAGGCCGCATTCAGACCTGATGTCTGCCCCCAGCCCACTGCTGGGGCCACAGTCAGACTGGTGTGTACCTTATCTTCCCCTCTCCCCCCCTCCCAG